>NC_072778.1:476228-601131 GCF_022539595.1 Amphiprion ocellaris | reverse complement strand
GCTTAATCCTCACTAGGGTCATGGGGGGCTGGAGTCTATCCCAGCTGACTCAGGTGAAGGCAGGGGACACCCTAGACAGGTCACCAGTCTGTCACAGGGCTACATACAGAGACAAACAATCACTCTCACATTCACACCTACGGGCAATTTAGAATGATCAATTAACCTCAGCATATTTTTGGACTGTGGGAGGAAGCCGGAGTACCCGGAGAAAACCCACGCATGCACAGGGAGAACATGCAAACTCCATGCAGAAAGATCCCGGGAAAGCCGGGACGCGAACCAGGGACCTTCTAGCTGCAAGGAGAAAGTGCTAACCACTACACCACTGTGCAGCCCTCCATATTTGTTCTCCAAGAAAATTCTAATAATTTCAGGGACAGAATCTCCAACCAAAGGTCAGGCGCTGTTCAAACTTTACTGGAGATTCTCTGAAACTTTCCATGGAGAGCGTCGGTCTGGAGTTTGAGGGAAAAGTTCCCAGAAGAGTTTCCAGTATTTATCTGCTGCTTGGGTGTGAATGAGAATGAGGAAGGAGAACTTGTGCTTTCTGTCTTTAAGTGATTCTTATCAAAAGCAAACAGAGGAAACTCCGAGTTCAGGAGGTCAAAGCGTAAATGTGATCGTCAGGCTGGTGGTTGTGACCTCGTTACCGCCAGGCCCTCCACATTACCTGTCAGGAACGAGCTCGGGGTCTCGTTAGGCCCGGAGACCGGAGCTTCCTTCATTCATCTAATTGGTTCCCGGGAACCTGGATCCGGCGGCGGAGACCTGATCTGCGGCGCCTCGTCCCCGGCGTGGGCTGTCGCTTCGTCCACGGTGTCAAAGTGTCACAAACAATGGCTCCACGCCGTCCGTCTCGTTGTCTAACAGCCAATTATGAGAGCAAACCCAGCCTGATTATTCCAGGCTGCTCGTCTAAATGCTCCCACCATACGGGGAGAAAACCGGCCTGTTAGACGCTAATAGGCTAATTAGAAGTCAGGTTTCAGTGTCACGCAGGAAAATCAGTCAGAAACGCTTCAGGATGGCGGTAAACAGACGAATCAAAGTGGAGTCTCCGGCCAATCAGAGGGCTTCCTGCTAACGGGGAGGGATGCTAACGGCGCTAGTTTGATCTGCCTCGTTCAGATAGGAAGCAAGAAACTCACTAAAACCACCTGAATGTATAAATAAACGGCATTATTAATGATGTTTAAAGGAAGACGAGTCACTCAGACACTTTAAATCAACGTTTCTTTCATTTTATTTCACTGCTTTTCTGTAGCTCCTGAATATTTTTCACATTTAAAAAGTTAATTCTGTCCACTCACAGGAAGAATCTGTGTAATATCAATCTGTGCAATTAAATAAAATCTGAATATTTTCTGTTTTGAAATTGTATTAACTATGTTCAGGCTGTTTTATTATAATTTACCAGTAAATTTAAAGATGTAGCACAGTCCTGGTAATGAGCTGTCAGCACATTTGCAGTTTTTAAACTGTGTTTTTATTGTTAAATAACATAAAATGTCCTTTTTTTTACTAAAAATCAGAAATAATTTACCAACAAATAATCATAAATTTCCATTCTAATAGATTAACTGTTAAAAAACAAGAAAATGTCCAGTTTTTACTTGAGATACAACATTTAAAAATGTAAATGTTGACTTTTTTATTATTGAGTTGCCACCAGAATACAGAAAATGCCAACACAGAGTTAATTAACAGAACATTTTAATTAGTTCAGGTAACGAGCTCTCAGTACGTTCTGTTATTTTATTGCTGAGGTATCTCAGTACACTCAGTATATTTTATGGATTCATTTAACATTTGGCTTTTTAAAAATAAACTGCAGCAGTATAATTAAATAACAGAAATTTTCCTTCTTTTTTTACTGTAGAAACATCATTAAAAAAAATCTAGCTTTTTTAAACTATAGTCACCATTAACAAACAAAAAAGTCGTTTTTAAATTTTTTAAACAGTTTTTGTCCTGTTTTTGCTCATTAAATATTTCTATATTTAAATCACTATTTAGTGAAATATGTCATATTGTTGTTGTTTTTCACTGTGCAGACTGTCCATTAACACATTTTTTTCTGTATTTAAATAAAGTCTCAACATTCAGGCAATAAGCTCTCAGTACATTTATGTTATTTTATAGATTTATTTAATATTTACCTTTTTTATTTTCACTATAAATACACAATTAAATAACAGAAAATGACCTGTTTTTAAATGTTTTTTTTTATTACTGTGGACACCAGTACATTTTATGGATTAAATTAATATTTGCTTTTTAAAAATTGCTACACAATTAAATAAAACAAATGCCATCTTTTTATTCTTTTTTTTTACTATAAAACATCATTTAAAAAAGAAAATAATTCTAGTTTTTTACTATAAAGTAAACATTAAAATAACTTTTTAACTACGGACACTAAGAACATGATGGTTTCTACAGTGTCTGATGAGCTGTTCATAATAATTTATAATTATTTTACTGATTTATTTCTTAGGGTGAACATTTGTTGTGTCAGCAGAAGATAAATACTACAGAAGGTGTCAGATGTCGTATTCATGCTCAGGTGTTTTTATTCTCAGGTATGAAGATGTTAAATGAGGAGTTAAAATATCAACCCTCCTTTTGTCCTCATTTACAGGCACCAATAAATATTGTTTCTTTGTCTGAAAAAAATCCAAAAATTCAGCAAAAAAATTCCCCAAATTTCAGAAAATTTGCAAAACCTTCAGGAAGAAAATTCCAATAATTCCTTAAAAGTTTCCCTTAGAAGTTTTATTTTAAAAAATTCCCCAAATTTGGCAAGAAAATTCTTGTAAATATTTTCAAAAAATTAGAAAAATCTTCCAAAAAAAAATCCTAAAAATATCTAAAGTGATTCCATATATATCAGTAAAACTTCTAATATTTTCTTTAAGAACATTCACATAAAAATCAACCAAAATCCAGCAAAATTCACTGGATTTTGGTTGATTTTTATGTGAATGTTCTTAAGAAACATATTTAACATTTCTTTTTTTTCCACCAAAAAATGTTCAAAGATTTCCCAGAAATGTTGAAAATGTGGACATCAGAAGTTTCACTGTGAAAATATTTTTTTCCCACATTTTCAAACATTAAAACGGATCAATTTGGACCCGCAGGACGAGACGAGGGTTAAATGTGATCCTCGGTTTTCCAGAACGACTGGATTCTGATGAGTTCTGAGTTTTCACGGCTTCCTGACCTGGAGAGGATGGAGGAGGATCCGACACCTTCAGGGATGGATGGCTTCATTCACACACAGTAATACACACACAGTAACACACAGTAACACACAGTAACACACAGTAACACACACCGTCCATCCTCGTCTCTCTGCAGGCCTGCAGAGTCGAGGCGTCCTTCCGACAGCAGAGGTTAATAATTCTGCTCTGGACTCTGTGGGATCCGTCTCGCCACCAACGCCATGATTTAATCAGACGGAAGGAGAGGAAGGAGAGGAAGGAGAGGTGAGGCGCCGACCGGCCGGCCAATCACAGCCGGCCTGAGAGAAAACACAGGAAGTCAGGAGGGACGACAGGAAGCAGCGCAGAAAATAAGGAAATGAAAGAAGAAAGTATGAACACTGAAATGTTCTGCAAGTTTCTCTACATTTCAGAGGAAATATTACAGATAATCCAAGCAGATTACAGAATGTTATGGTGTTTTTATTAAAAATACTTTATGCAATGTAAAGAAAAGTAGCTTAAAATGACAAAACTACACAGAATTTAAGTGTTTTAGCCTCTTTACCTCATTATTTTGGTTTAATTGTGTGTTTTTACATCAAAAAAGATGCAGAATTACAACAGAAAGCGGTAAATCACCAAGTGGAGCTGCAAAACCACAACAAAAACACACAAAATGAGCAGAAAAAGATGCAAAATCAACACAAAAAGATGTGAAATTATGACAAAAAGTCACAAAATCATATCAAAACTATGCAAAATCATCACGAAAATATGCAAAATCGCTAGTGAGACACTAAGTCGCCACAAGAAGATCCATATCACAACAGAAAGATGCAGAATCACTACAGAAAGATAAATCGCGATGCAAAGATGCAACACCACAACAAAAACACACAAAATGGTCAGAAAAGATGCAAAATCAACACATGAAGATCCAAATCACCACAAAAAGATGCAGAATTACCACAGAAAGAGATAAATCACCACATTAAGATGCAAAATCACCACAAAAAGACATAAAATCGCCACATTTAGACACAAAATCATCACATTTAGACACAAAATCACCACAAAAAGATGCAAAATCACCACATTTAGACACAAAATCTCCACAAATAGATGCAAAATTGGCACGAAAAGATGCAAAATCAATTGAAAAAGATATAGAATTACTCGAGAAAGACATAAATCACCACATAAAAATGCAAAACCAGAACAGAAACATACAAAAATTACCAAAAAAACACATCATATCACCTCAAATCATAAAATATGCACAGACGTTATTGCACTGCTACATCTTTGCACTTTTTAAACTTATTTTTTTAAGCCACTTTATACTGCATTGTCTTACAGTGTGTCAATACTGTACTATTTCATCCTCATTTCTGATCCCTGTACATACTGTAAATATTATTACTACTGTTCTATTATTATTTTATTTCTATTACTACGTCTATTGCTACATAAGCTGCCATAACAATGTGAATTTCCCCTGGTGTGGGGAAAAATAAAGGAATATCTATCTATCTATCTATCTATCTATCTATAGTATATCTATCTATCTATCTATCTATCTATCTATCTATCTATCTATCTATCTATCTATCTATCTATCTATCTATCTATCTATCTATTTAAAATCAGCCTCAGTTTTTTCAACAAAAAGCAAAATATTTTTCTTTTACTCCATTTCAGGGGAAATATTACAGAATATTATAATGTTTACATTAAAAACATAACATGCAATGCAAAGAAAAGTATCTTAAAATGATAAAACTACACAGAACCTGAGTGTTTCAGCCTCTTTTAGCTCATTTTGTTGCTCTCAGCTTCAGTTTTTTCATCAAAAAGTTAGAAGACTCTGTTGACACAAAGTTAGAGACCAACTTCGACTGAATCACAGCGACTCTGAGAGGAAAAACCTTAGAGATTTAGAAGAGAAAATGAAGGAAATGAAATGGATGCAGCAGAAATATGAACACGGCACCTCAGAGGTTCCACTTTTTTATTCTATTACGGGAAACAGAAACTTTCTACTTTTCTTTTTACTGCATTTCAGAGGGAAATATTCTCCGTCTCTCCTCTACGTTTACTACGTTTGACAGAATATACATTTGGTTTCTTGTTGTTTCATCTGCAAAGCTTTTCGTGCTCACTTTAACCTTTTTATTTTCAGTTTTTAGAGAATCCTTCATCTGATCTCACATCAGGAAAATTTTTAATCTTTAATATTTCAGAATGTTTATTTGAATCCCATTATGCGTAATTTAGTGCAGGGACAGAGCCAGGGAGTATTTATTATCTAATTTGCACACAGAGAGGAGATAATAAAACTGTTTTCCTGCTGCAGATCTGCTCTCCTGCTCTGCTGCTGATCAACATCCCTCTATTCTTAGCAGATGCTTTCAGAACTTGTCTTTGTTTGCAGCAGCTGTTGACAGCTGACGTCGTTTCATTGCAGAATCAGCAGAAGGACGCCTGAACCTGTCAGAGCCTGGAGCTTCTCTTCAACACCTCCAGTCAGAGCAACGGAGCTGCAGATGTTCACAGCTGCAGCAATCACAGGTTATTAAGTGGAGTTGGACCTTCAGAGCAGAGCGAGTCCATCTAACAGGAAGTGATGTCAGCACAGCAGCAACAACAAATATGAATTTAACTTCTGTCTGATGATAAACTGAGTGTTCTGACACAGTTTCTATAGTTCTAGATCTCCACAAAGAGACAAAAGCAACCACAGAGATGCAACATGATCCTTAAAACACACAAATCTAACACACAAACAAACAAAATATCCTCAGAGAGATGCAAAGCAATTCCATAAAGACTCATAACAACCACAAAGGGACTCTAGACAAATGCGGAGACACAAAGAGACACAAAACAACGACAAAATGATGCAAAATGATTATATAAAGACACCGACAGAAAAGCTTATAACCACCGAATAAAAACTCAAATGACAACAAAAACAATCAAAAAAAGACTCAAAATGACAACAAAAGATGCAGAATAACCCCAAAGAGGCGTTAAATAAATGCGGACAAAACTACACAAAACACCTACAAAAAGACTCAAAACATGTAAAACAACCACAAAGAGATGCAGAATGACCACAAAAAGACACAAAACTATCACAAAAATACACAAAATAAAAACAAAAGATGCAAAATGACACAAGACACCTCCAAAAAGACACAAAACTGTCACAAAAAGATACAAACTAACCACAAAAAGACAGAACACACCTACAAAAAGCCAGAATAGAACTATGAAAAGAGTTAAAACCACCAGACTGAGACTCAAATGGCCACAAAGACACAAAACAACCACAAAATGATGTAAAATGAAACAAGACACCTACAAAAAGACCATAAAAACATACAAAGCTATCACAAAAAGACACAAAACAACAACAAAAAGGCACAAAGCATCAACAAAAAGGCACAAAATACCTACAAAGTTACTTATAACCACCAAGTACAGAATTAATGGACACAAAAGGACACAGAACAACCACAAAAAGAACTTAAATTGCCAAATAAAGACTTAAATGACCCCCAAAAACATACAAAATTATCAGAAAAAGACACAAAGCAAGCACAATAAGACTCCTAAGAAGCACACAGACAGTTTAAATGCACATTTCAAAGACAAACCACATCTGACCTCCAGCTAAAGTTCTGCTTCACTTCCCCTCAGTGCACAAATCATTTAATTAGTTCTTTATTTAAATGATCTGATCTCAGTGAAGCTGCTTTTAATTGCAGATGTGTCACATCTGTGTCGTCAGTAAATCAGAATACTGCATTAGCATTAGCTTAAATTAGCCTAAAAGTTCCCTTTGTGTGGCTGTGAAGCTGAATCCTCCTGACTCTTCACACCAACACACTCCTCTTCTGCTGCTATATTTTGGGCTTTATGTATTTTTGGCTTCAGGGTCATCAATATTTCCATCCAGGTCCTCCTCCGCCTCCCAGCTGCCACAGTAATATCCACCGTAATGAATCTGCGAAAGGCAAACAGACCCGCAACAATATTGAGAGCTTCTTTTCTGTCCACAGACATTATTTCCCAGAGGAAAATGGAAATTACAAAAAAAGGCGATTTCTATCCATTTCATCCATCAGCATTGACCCACATGATCAGAACGAGCATCCAGAGCCTCCGTCTTTCCTCCAGTCAGCCCTCAAGCTTCAAACGTGAGCATAAAATTATCCGACACAAAGCTCATTTGTGTCGCTATTTGGTGGTTCTAAGGCTGTTTTGAGACTTTTGTGTCTTACTGTGGTCATTTGAGTCCCAAAAAACACAAAAAGATGCAAAATGACCATGAAAACATACCAAATACCTACAAAAAGACACAAAACGACTACAAAATGACACAAAGACACAAAACGACTACAAAATGACACAAAACATCTACAAAAAGACCAAAACTATCACAAAAAGACACAAAAACACCTAAAAAAAGACACAAAACTATCACAAAAAGACACAAAACACAACAAAAAGGCATAAAACTATAACAAAAAGACACAAAAACACCACAAAAGCACACAAAACTAACATAAAAAGACACAAAAACACCTAAAAAAAGACACAAAACGATCACAAAAAGACACAAAACACAACAAAAAGGCATAAAACTATAACAAAAAGACACAAAAAGACCACAATAACACATAAAACTAACATAAAATGACACAAAACATCTACAAAAAGACACAAAACTGTCACAAAAAGACACAAAAACAACAAAAAGACACAAAACTATAACAAAAAGACACAAAACACACAAAACTATCACAAAAAGACACAAAAAACAACAAATAGACACAAAACAACCATAAAAATGCACAAAACACCTCCAAAAAGACAGAATACAGCTGTTAAAAGATTTAAAAGCACCAACCAGAGACTCAAACATCGTGACACGAAGCGCCGCTGAACGGATCGACCTCGAGGCTGAAGCTCCGTCGTCTCGTCGACGCCCAGAGCTCCTTCAGACGTCTGGATGATTGTGACCTCTGGCCTGGAGGCAGCGACCTAAAACATCTTCCTCCTCCAACACTCAGCGCCAGAGTTCTGTTCCTCCAGAGGTTATTATCATTAGCACAATAAATTAATATCAGTCAGGACCTCAGAGGACGAACGCAGGAGATTCTAATTCTAATTTAGGTTCATATTCTCTAAATCTATTAATACTGAATGTACGTCCATAATGTACAGTATCATCCCCGTTTTAAAATTTATGTAATGTGAAATTGGCGTCATGTTCTACGACCACAAGACTTCAAAAAGATGTAAAACAATATAAAATTATGATGCGACATCATGTAAAATGACCAAACTGTGAGAGGAAACGACGAAAGACACACACAAAATGGGCACAGAAAGTTAAAAATCAACTAGAATGTGATGCAGACTGACAAAAATCACATAATGAAAGGCCAAAATGACAACAGATAAACAAAAAAAGAGCAAAACGACTACGAAAAGATGTAAAATTATCAAAATGTGATGCAGACTGACAAAAACACGTTAAGTGACAAAAACCAAAACATAAAGTTGAAAAATGACCCAAATGTGATGGAAAATGACGACAGAAAGACACAAAATGAACAGAAAAGGTTCCAAACTGATCGAAATGTGATGCAGACTGATAAAAAGCACGTTAAATGACCAAAATGACAACAGAAAGTTGTAATCTGGTCAAAATGTGATGCATAGCTAACAAAAGATGTTGCAAAATGACAGCAAAAACATGTGAATCGACCAAACTGTGCTGAAAATAAGGACAGAAATGCACAATTAAAAATCAACCAAAATGCTACGCAAACTGACAAAAAAATGTATCTACAAAAATGGCAGAAAGATTCAAAAGGACCAAAATGTTTGGCAAAATTAGCACAATGGAAAACTATTTCAAGAAGACAGCCATAAACACACACAAAAGAACTACAATATGATGTAAAATAACCACAGAAAGACACGAGACACCTATAAAAAGACTTATAACCACCATGCAGAGCCACAAAGGACCACAACATGACACAAAATCAACACAAAAAGACATGAAACACCTACAAAAAGAGACATTTAAAGATCAGAGACACACAAAAAGGCTGAAAAGATGCAAACCTTCCACTAAGAGACACAAAGCACCCTCACAAAGACACACAACTACCGCAAAGATGCACAAAAATGAACACTAGAGCTGAGATTATTCCTAAAAATGAGACTATTTTGCAGTAAAACACTAATCAGAAATCTCTTTATTTTCTACATCAGACGCCTCCAATAAATAATAATTAATAATTTCTTTCTGTATGTGAGTTTCCAGGGTTGATGCTTGTGACTGAGTTTCACAACATGGATGGTCTTTATTCATGACTTCAACACATTCTCTGGCGTGTTGCTCACGTTTTCACAGAAGAGAATCTCTAGACTCCTGCAACTAAACGACATTAACAACGTGTTCACGGCGTAGAAACGTGTGAATTTATGATGAGAGGCGATCATTTGTCAGACACGTTCCGGCTCCGTGTGACGCTCGGTTAAAGTCACTCACAAACACGGAAAACACACGAGAAGCAGCTTTCACACGCCAGCGACAACATGTCTGATGTCGGAGCCGAACACGCAACAGACGCAGCGACACGGATGGTTTAGAGGAGGCTTCGTTAGATAGGAAATAAAGTCTGCTTCACTTCTGTCAGGAGAAACATGAAGTAGTTTAGGTCACGCTGAAGATGATTTAAAGATGCACAAACACATGGAATCTGTTTTAATGCTATGTTTTGCTTTAAATTTCCTTTAATCCTGCGATAGTTGGATCTTTGTATAGATTTACAGACTTGTTCTCCTTTAAACAACAATTAAAAGCATCAACATATCCGTAGTTAGAGTCCATTCTTGAAAGCAGGAACTCAAAATTCGTCTTTTCTGTTAAGTCGACAGCCTTCATGTTGTTAAATGTTCATTTTATCAACAAAAAATATTCATTGGTGACCCTTTTGTTCATGATTTTGTAAAATAAGACTAATAAACACAGTTTTACTAAAGTTCTGCAGCAGCCAAACAGCCAGAAAACAGCCTGGTTTTAATACGTCTGTGAGATTCTGCTGAGAGCAAACACAAAGACATGCAAAAATACCACAAAGAAAGACAAAACCACCACTACCAGTCATAAAATGACCACAAAAAGACACAAAATAACCACAAAGAGACACAAAACAACCACCATAAATACAGTAATAAAAATATAAAATGCAGTAAATGTTAACGTGTTTAATGTTTCGTGTGAATAGTGTGCCACAGTAAAATAAATGTGTAATTTGAAATGCCTGATGATGGAAGCAGCTGGACAGACCTCATATAAATACAATAAAACCAGAGGAGAAGTTTCTCCTCTTATCTTCCTCCTCCTCCTCCTCCTCCTCCTCCAGCCTCTATCTGTCCTCCATCCATCCCTCGTTTATTTGCAGCTTACAGACTCTTTCCGTCGTGATGGAGCGATAAAACATCTCGAGGAGTGAAGATTTTCTGGCAGACTGAGCCCAACATCCTCACGTTTCCTCCTGCTGATGCTGGAAGAACAAGCCTCCCGTCGGATCAAAGTCTTGGCCGACGTTCAGAGATCGATCTCTGTCGCTCTAACCGAACGCTCCCACAGCTCCGACCACAAACCGTGGAAAAACCGGAACCCGTGGACGGAGTCGTCTGGATGGAGTCCAGAGGAAGCAGCTGAGGAGCATGTTCTCCTTTAATCCTCCCCTTAACTATGCATGCTCATGTTCAGAAAACCTCTGCTGAGGATCCCAGGAAGCCGCTACAGCCTCCAGGAGAGCAGCCGTCTGAAAAAGAAGACACAACAGAGACAAGAACACAGACACACACAACCAGCAGACACAAAACCAGCACAAAGAGATGAAAAACAGCCACAAAGAGACGCAAAACAGCTACAAAGAGACGCAAAACCAGCACAAAGAGATGCAAAACCAGCACAAAGAGACACAAAACAGCCACAAAGAGATGCAAAACCAGCACAAAGAGACACAAAACAGCCACAAAGAGATGCAAAACAACCACAAAAAGACGCAAAACAGCCACAAAGAGACGCAAAACAGCTACAAAGAGACGCAAGACCAGCACAAAGAGATGAAAAACAGCCACAAAGAGACACAAAACAGCCACAGAGAGACGCAAAACAACAACAAAGAGATGCAAACCAGCTACAAAGAGACGCAAAACAGCTACAAAGAGATGAAAAACAGCCACAGAGAGACGCAAAACAACCACAAAGAGATGCAAAACAGCCACAAAGAGACACAAAACAGCCACAAAGAGATGCAAAACAACCACAAAGAGACGCAAAACAGCCACAAAGAGACGCAAAACAGCTACAAAGAGATGCAAAACCAGCACAGAGATGAAAAACAGCCACAAAGAGACACAAAACAGCCACAGAGAGACGCAAAACAACAACAAAGAGATGCAAAACAGCTACAAAGAGATGCAAAACAGCTACAAAGAGATGAAAAACAGCCACAGAGAGACGCAAAACAACCACAAAGAGACGCAAAACAACCACAAAGAGACGCAAAACAGCCACAAAGAGACGCAAAACAGTTACAAAGAGATGCAAAACAACTACAAAGAGATGAAAAACAGCCACAGAGATGCAAAACAGCCACAAAGAGACGCAAAACAACAACAAAGAGATGCAAAACAGCTACAAAGAGACGCAAAACAACAACAAAGAGATGCAAAACAGCTACAAAGAGACGCAAAACAGCTACAAAGAGATGAAAAACAGCCACAGAGAGACGCAAAACAGCCACAAAGAGACGCAAAACCAGCACAAAGAGATGCAAAACAACCACAAAAAGACGCAAAACAACAACAGACGCAAAACAGCTACAAAGAGACGTAAAAAAGCTACAAAGAGATGAAAAACAGCCACAGAGATGCAAAACAGCCACAAAGAGATGCAAAACAACAACAAAGAGATGAAAAACAGCCACAAAGAGACGCAAAACAACAACAGAGACGCAAAACAGCTACAAAGAGATGCAAAACAGCCACAAAGAGACGCAAAACAACAACAAAGAGACGCAATCAGCTACAAAGAGACGCAAAACCACCACAGATGAAAAACAGCCACAAAGAGATGCAAAACAACAACAAAGAGACACAAAACAGCTACAAAGAGATGAAAAACAGCCACAGAGATGCAAAACAACCACAAAGAGATGCAAAACCAGCACAAAGAGATGCAAAACCAGCACAAAAAGATGCAAAACCAGCACAAAGAGACGCAAAACAGCCACAAAGAGACGCAAAACAACAACAAAGAGACGCAAAACAGTTACAAAGAGACGCAAAACCAGCCACAAAGAGATGAAAAACAGCCACAAAGAGACGCAAAACAACAACAAAGAGATGCAAAACAGCTACAAAGAGACCCAAAACAACAACAAAGAGATGCAAAACAGCTACAAAGAGACGCAAAACAGCTACAGAGATGAAAAACAGCCACAGAGAGACGCAAAACAGCCACAAAGAGACGCAAAACCAGCACAAAGAGATGAAAAACAACCACAAAAAGATGCAAAACAACAAAAAAGAGACGCAAAACAGCCACAGAGACACAAAACAGCCACAAAGAGATGCAAAACCAGCACAAAGAGACACAAAACAGCCACAAAGAGACGCAAAACCACCACAAAGAGATGCAAAACCAGCACAAAGAGATGCAAAACAGCCACAAAGAGATGCAAAACCAGCACAGACACAAAACAGCCACAAAGAGACGCAAAACCACCACAAAGAGATGCAAAACCAGCACAAAGAGACGCAAAACCACCACAAAGAGATGCAAAACCAGCACAAAGAGATGCAAAACAGCCACAAAGAGACGCAAAACAACAACAAAGAGACATAAAACAACCACAAAGAGATGCAAAACCACCACAAAGATGTAAAAACACCACAAAGAGACACAAAATGAACACAAAGAGACACCAAGCAAGCAATTGTTAGTTGAAGGAAGGTTGTATTAATGTGCAGCTGAACTTCCTGTTCAGTGGCAGTTTCAAAGCGGCTGGATGCTGGATGGAGTCCAGAGGAAGCAGCTGAGGAACACGTTCTCCTTGAATCCTCCTGTTAACTCTTCATGCTCTGAGGAACCAGGCCTGCAGCCTCCAGGAGAGTCTGATCAACACTCCTCCATCCTCTTATCGGAGACGGAGACCTACGAGCTGCTCTCAGCTGGAGAGGCCTTCTGGAGGACGTTCTGATGTTTCCTCCTGGTGACATGAAGCCGCCTCATTCAGGTGATTCAGGTTCATCACCACGACAACAGCAGCAGGAACACAATCAGTTAGTGATGCTGCTGGAACGCAGCAGTCTGGGAGTTTAATAAGAAAAATCTGTAAAAGATGTGATTTTGCATCTTGTCAAGCTGATTTAGCATCTTTTTGTGGTGATTTTGTGTCTTTTTGTGGTGATTTTGCATCTTTTTGTAGTAATTTTGCATCTTTTCAAGCTGATTTAGCATCTTTTCAGGCTGATTTTGCATCTTTTTATGTTGCTTTTGCATCTTTTCAGGCTGATTTTGCATCTTTTTATGGTGCTTTAGCATCTTTTCAGGCTGATTTTGCATCTTTTTATGGTGCTTTTGCATCTTTTCAGGCTGATTTTGCATCTTTTTATGTTGCTTTTGCATCTTTTTGCCGTGCTTTTGCATCTTTTCAGGCTGATTTTGCATCTTTTCATGGTGCTTTTGCATCTTTTTGTGGTCCTTTTGTCCCTGTTTGTGGTGATTTTGCATCTATTCATATAAACTGTGTAATAATCAGCTGATTTGTGCTGCAGACGTCCTCTGGCCTGCTAACAATGTGAACAATGTGATGTTGAAATGTAGCCCCAGTAACAATTATCCACTTATTTAATCAGCCGTTGATTAAAGATATTACATTCTCCGGGAAGAAATGTGTTTAATTCTCTGCCTTTTAATAAGAACCGGCGTTATCGTGAGGAACTTTAACGAGCTTGTTGATCGCAGCAGTTTTGTTACGAAGCCGAAGAACTTCCAGGAAAATACAGAGAAAGTCCTGAGTCAGCCTCCAAAAACTACGTTTATTTAAAAATGCATGAATTATGATTATAACAGCGGGGTAATTTTCATTTTGCTCTCTGTGGTGAGCAGATACGCTGGTTGTGCCGGAGCCTGGCAGATGATAAAGCCTCGCGGTTGGCCGATAACAGCGAGCAGAGATGCTGCAATAATGTGTGTTTTTAATGTAAATACGCATTATGTAAAGTCGCAGGGTGACGCTCCACATTCATTAATCTTCCCATTAGTCTGACACTTATTAATTTTCATTTAAAGGTGCACAAAGGGGGACTCTTGTGTAAAATCGCAGCCTATTTATCAGTGTAAACCAGCAGGGAGATAACTGTTGAGACCCAAAAATAAGGTGCAGAGCCAGATTAAAGGAGCAAAACGCTGATTTAATAAAATGTTCTGGACTGCAGGAGTTTCTACATTTACCTCCTTCTGCTTCTGAAAGAATATTTAAATTTATCCTTAAAGATGACCCTGGTGTCAAATGTAGGATATTACTATTTTGCAGATATTTCCTTTCTATGGAACATTCAAAAATTTAAACCAAAACATTTGAAATATTAAGGATTAAAAAAAATGGTGATTTTTTTTCCCCAAAAACTGCTAATTTTACAGATTTTAGCTCACATTTTATCAAAAATCTTTTTTTACAGAAAGAAATTCACTTTTACAGCGTCTGAGTGTGAATTTATGCTGTTATATTGTATTTAAGTCAGCAAAAATATTATTTTACAGATATTTGCTGCTATTTTCACTGCTTTTCTTTTTAAAATGTATTTTGTTTAACATTACTCTATAACATTAACATAAATTAACTTTTATGCTTAAAAAGGGGAAAAAAAACAGATATCACAGCTGGTTGGAATAATGTGGATTTTGCTTTTTGTTTTTTACTACTACTAACATATTTAACAGATCTATTTAGGTAAAACACTGAGAATCTCCTCTCGTGTCTCTGGATTAGAAGGTAAACTGATGTCCCTTTAACAGCAGGACTGAGGTTCGGAGTTTTCCTGCAGCAGAATCCTGTTTACTTCAGGGACCAGACGCCGATGATACGGGATGGAAATAATGAAACACTATGAAAACAACACGCTGCTCCTCGGCCGATGCAATATCTCTGAATAAATCCTGGAAGGAAGAAACTCGTCTTTAAGTCTCTCAAGCAGAGAGAAAGTCCGTGTAGAAGTTGGACGGACGTTTGTAATAAAGTGATTCTGTATCAGCGGCTTATTGGTTTCACCGTGCCGGGATCCCAGGGCTGCTGGTGATTGATGAGGTCTTCCTTTAATCAGAGAGGCCATTCATCAGGGCTTTATTTCTCACTTTCAGGTGTTTGTGACACTCACTTCCTGGTTGGTTTCTAATCAGGGCCAGATTAGTGTTTCTGGGATCCCGTCTTTGATTAGTTTCTCAGAGTAAAGAGCTCATTCTGATCTCCGACACGAAAAGGCTGAAAGCTGCGTTTTCCCTGAAGTCGTATCAGATGTTCATTAATTGATGTCGACGTGAGGATCAGCAGAACGGACGAAAAACTGCAGGAAGTTTGGACTAAAACTTCATTTAACCTGCAATTTGAATGTAAAACACAACAACCAAACCATCAAACAACAAACAACACAACATTTCAACAACCAAACAACAAACAACCCAACAACGAAAAACACAACAAGCAAACAACGAACAATCAGACAACTCAACAGCAAACACAACAACCAAACAACAATCAACCCAACAATGAAACAGCCAAACAACCAAACAACAAACAACCAAACAACCCAAAACCAAACAACTCAACAACCAAACAATCCAATAACCAAACAAAAAACAACACAACATTTCAACAACCAAACAACAAACAACCCAACAACGAAAAACACAACAAGCAAACAACGAACAATCAGACAACTCAACAGCAAACACAACAACCAAACAACAATCAACCCAACAATGAAACAGCCAAACAACCAAACAACAAACAACCCAAAAACCAAACAACTCAACAACCAAACAATCCAATAACCAAACAACCCAACAACCAAACAAAAAACAACACAACAACCAACAACCAAACAACAAACAACCCAACAATCTAAAAACATAACAATGAAACAACCAAACAACACAACAATCCAACAACCAAACAACACAACAACCCAATAATCAATCAACCCAACAACCAAACAAGGCAACAACTCAACAACCAAATAACCCAACAATGAACACCCCAACAACTAACAACTCAATAAAAAACAATAAATCAATACAACTAAACAACACAACAATCCAACAACCAAACAGCCCCAAAAAATTCAATGTCAAAATGCATCTTAAAGACTATTTCCTGTTTCTGTAACAGAAGTTTCACACAAACTGTCAAACTGAACTGTCTAAGGAGGTCATCCATCAGATTGTGGTGTCATCAGAACCCAGATTCTCCCTCATCTGACCCACAGAAAAGCTGGCCAGGAATTAGTCTGATCCTTAAACTCTGTTAACATTTACCACCCCATATATTCACCTTTGTTCTAACCTGCAGTGATGGATTACCTTACCGGAGACACCGCCTGAAACCAAGGACTGAATCTTCTAAACGCTGCAGTGAAACTAATCGATGGCGAGGTGGTTCTGGAGTTCAGGTGGATCTCATGAAAGGACATGTGAGCAACACGCTGAGTCACTTTATCAGGAGGCGAGCGACGCTTCGTCCTTAACCCCGACATTCTCCAGGTCGCTGCTTCTTTCAGCGCTGCCAAATGATGCTCAGAGTTCTGCATCTGTTGTCTTTTGTCCTCAGCCTTGGACTGACTGGAGAACATGACGGGATGTACGGATTATTTCCTCCACACGGCTGCAGGTTACACAGATATGTAGAAGGTGGCTGCATTTAGTCACTACAGCTGCAATAAATGGAAATAAATTAGATTCTGATGACGAAATCCATCACTTTAATGTAATTTCATCCTCTTAATAGTGAAAAAATATATAAAAATCAGTAAATCCTCACATTTGAGATGTGCATCTTTAGTTGATAAGCTGCAGATGTTATCATCAGATTGATTTAGTTTCATTGCCATAAACTTTTTAAGCAAATCCACATTCAAATAATATCTTTTTCTTAATTTTTCATTTTGATAACGTTTAATCACCCATGTCTGCTGTACATCCTGGCCAAATTTCAGCTTCGTCAGGTTTACCCTGTTTGAGTTTAGAGCTTTTGAAATTGTGCAAAAATTGGTTCAAAATCATGAAAAATATGACAAATAATTCAAAATGGTGGACTTCCTGTTGGGTTTTGGGTATGTGTGTGAGAGGCTTTTTTGTGCGTCCTGATGTATTACAGGCATGTTCCAAACTGTGTAGCTGCAGGTGAAACATGGCGCTGCATTTTCATAACATTGCAGGGGGCGCTATTGAGTCATTTTGCCACATACAAGTGCATTTCCCTTAAAATATCACATTTTGTGTGCAAATTTTCACACCTTTTCGAGCATTTTTAGGGCTTCAAGAATGCATTTCTTTCATCCAAAGAAGAAAGTATAATAGTACTAATAATTGTTGCTGCAAAACATGATAGAAACCATCAACTTTTCACATTGTTGTAATAATAGAAATGATTAGTTTTACCTGTTCCATTCATTAAATGAACATTTTGTCAGATATTTTCCTTCTGATGTTGCACATGTGAAGTTTTTACAGTTGAAATAATTCATTGATTTGTCAATTAGCTGAAGCACGTATCAATAATTTCAGATTTTTCTGTTTTCTATTGTCTTCTATTTCACATCTTTTGGGTTCCAGTGCAAACAGAAGGTGTGTTTGAGTTCCAGAAGCAGGACTGTGTTGAAATTGACAAAAAATGAGACACAAAAATGACAAAAACAAGACACAAAATGACAAAAATGAGACAGAAAATGACAAAAACAAGCCACAAAATCACAAAACGACAAAAATGAGACACAAAATAACAAAAACGAGACATAAAATGACAAAAAGGAGACACAGAACGACAAAATTTGTCAATTAGCTGAAGTGGTATCAATAATTTCATATTTTTCTGTTTTCCATGGTCTTCCAGTGCAAACCGAAGCTGTGTTTGAGTTCCAGAAGCAGGACTGTGTTGAAAACTTTATCGACTCCACTCCTGTGTTCGCTCACCTCCCAAACGAGGTCTGGGATTCATTAGCATTTTATAAACGAGCTGCCTGTTTCCAATACATTTCTACAGTTTCTCTTTAGCCGTTAGCGCTCGTACGCTCTGAGCTCTGGGTAAACAGGGAGTCGTGCAGAAAAGCAAACACAGCAGTATCGACCCGAGCTCGTGCATTTGCATCGGCGTCCACACTTTATTCACACCAACGCTGCTCCCTGCAGTCTAATTCAAACCGAGGGCCGCAGTAAATCCTGCACACAGAACCCACCATATTAACCAAATTAAACAGTAAATTCGCCTTTTCGCTCTCCGTTCGCTGCCTCTGGTCTGAAGCACGGCTCGGTCTGGGGGAGGATTTAACGGCTGTAAAACTGAAGCCGTCACGTGTGAAATATCACACAGAGAGCATCTGTGCAGCTTCACCACAACTCTGAGCTCCTGCAGGAAATCTCTAAAGACGCTGCTGGTTTGATGTTTTCAACTGGAAACTGCAAAAACACTTCATGTTTTTAGTGACAGATGCGTTTTTGAAACTGTTTGCTGCACCAGCATGTTGAAAAGCTGCACTATGAGGACAAAAATGTGTGAACAAGTGACTTTCACTCATATATTATCAGTGATTATTACGTATGCATGTTTGAATTTCAGCCTCTACACACGTGGACAAAACTGTTGGTACCCGTTGGTTAATGACAGAAAAATCCACAATGGTCACAGAAATAATCTGAATCTGACAAAAGTAATATTGAACATCTGTGGAAGGAGCTGAAACATGGTGTCTGGAGAAGGAACCTTCAAACCTGAGACAACTGGAACAGTCTGCTGATGAGGAGTGGACCAGAATACCTGCTGAGAGGTGCAGAAGTCTCACTGACAGTTACACAAATGGTTTGATTGCAGTGATTGCCTCAAAAGGTTGTGCAACAAAATATTAAGTTAAGGGAACCATCATTTTTGTCCAGGCCTGTTTCATGAGTTTATTTTTTAAAATAATTCTGTTGAACCACAGTTCAAAAGCAATGTTTGATTTTTATTGGTTAATTTTCATAGAATTTTTATTTATTATTGCTTTTGTCAGATTCAAATTATTTCTGTGACCATTGTGGGTTTTTCTTTCATTAACCGAGGGGTACCAACTATTTTGTCCATGTGGGTAAATTTGATCACAGCTTCGGTGCATGAAGAGGTCGAGGCGCATGAGATGAATCTCCCGTTTCCTGTTTAAACTTAAATAAATTGAATTATATTATCTGAAAAGAGCGAGAGAAAAAGGAGGAGAAACTGGACAATGAGAAATAAAAAGTGCACGTTTGTGGGTGACCAAAAGAGCAGCAGAATTTATCTTTATAGAATTATTTTTCATGAAAAGAACAATAGTTGAATGAGCATTTTAATACAGTTTGGAGGATCATGTGTTTATCCCTGTTACAAATTCAAAAATAGATGGAAACAAACAACCAACAACCTCACAACCAACAACCAGCAACCCAACAACCTAACAATCAACAACCTAACAACAAACAACCAACAACCAGACAACTAAACAACCAGCAACCGAACAACCCAACAACCTAACAACCTAACAACCAACAACCTAACAATCAACAACCAACAACCAGACAACTAAACAACCAACAACCAGCAACCCAACAACCCAACAACCTAACAACCAACAACCTAACAACCAACAACCAACAACCAGACAACTAAACAACCAACAACCAGCAACCCAACAACCCAACAACCTAACAACCAACAACCAAACAACCTAACAAACTAACAACCAACAACCAAACAACCCAACAACCTAACAAACTAACAACCAACGACCAACAACCTAAAAACCTAACAACCAACAACCCAACAACCTAACAACCAACAACCTAACAACCAACAACCAAACAACCTAACAACCAACAACCAACAACCTAACAACCAACAACCAAACAACCAACAACCTAACAACCAACAACCAACAACCTAACAACCTAACAACCTAACAACCTAACAACCAAAAACCTAACAACCAACAACCCAACAACCAACAACCCAACAACCTAACAACCAACAACCTAACAACCTAACAACCTAACAACCAAAAACCTAACAACCAACAACCCAACAACCAACAACCCAACAACCAACAACCTAACAACCTAACAACCAACAACCAAACAACCAACAACCAAACAACCTAACAACCAACAACCAACAACCTAACAACCTAACAACCAACAACCAAACAACCAACAACCTAACAACCAACAACCAACAACCTAACAACCTAACAACCTAACAACCTAACAACCAAAAACCTAACAACCAACAACCCAACAACCAACAACCCAACAACCAAACAACCAAACAACCTAACAACCTAACAACCTAACAACCTAACAACCAAAAACCTAACAACCAACAACCCAACAACCAACAACCCAACAACCAACAACCAACAACCAAACAACCAACAACCTAACAACCAACAACCAACAACCTAACAACCTAACAACCAAACAACCTAACAACCTAACAACCAACAACCTAACAACCAACAACCCAACAACCAACAACCCAACAACCAACAACCAAACAACCTAACAACCAACAACCTAACAACCTAACAACCTAACAACCAACAACCTAACAACCAACAACCTAACAACCAACAACCCAACAACCAACAACCTAACAACCTAACAACCTAACAACCAACAACCTAACAACCTAACAACCTAACAACCAACAACCTAACAACCAACAACCTAACAACCAACAACCCAACAACCAACAACCAAACAACCTAACAACCAACAACCTAACAACCTAACAACCTAACAACCAACAACCTAACAACCAACAACCTAACAACCAACAACCCAACAACCAACAACCTAACAACCTAACAACCTAACAACCAACAACCTAACAACCTAACAACCTAACAACCAACAACCTAACAACCAACAACCTAACAACCAACAACCTAACAACCAACAACCTAACAACCTAACAACCAACAACCTAACAACCTAACAACCAACAACCAACAACCTAACAACCTAACAACCTAACAACCAACAACCTAACAACCAACAACCTAACAACCTAACAACCAACAACCCAACAACCTAACAACCTAACAACCAACAACCCAACAACCAAACAACCCAACAATCAGACAACAAGCAGAGACATTAAATCAAGCTAAAACTCTAAGTTTGTATTTTTTAAGGCGACAGAAAACATAATGTTTTAACAAACTTGTTAAGTTTGACATTTTGTAATATTTTGCTTTTATATCATGATTTTCTTGACATTTAAAATAGATGTAAATGTTCAGAAAACTGTCCTCAGACTGGATTCCTCTCAGTTTTTTCTGCAGGAAAGTCGTGTAAATTGGAGCATTGATGGACGGATGTGAGCTCAGCAGGAAGGTGGAGGCAGATTCTCCTCGGCTGAAGGAGGTTTGATGCTCTGAGGAACGGAGCGGCGCTTTCAGAAAGTAAAAACTGATCATTATCCGTCGCACGACTTTCCACGAGCAGCTTGAGACAGAGAACTTCAAAAGTCGAAGAGTCCATTACAGGAAAGCAAGACTCTCCTCCTGCAGTCAAGTGACTGGACGGAAAATCTGCTTTTTAAGGACACGAACGTGTAAAAGAAAAGCAAATACAGCTTTTGTTGTTATGGAGACGAGCTGAATTATCTCCTATTTGCCTCTTTCTGTTGCTGCTGCTTCGCTTTCACCTGGTTTAACCCTCAATACGTTCTAAAATAAATAGAACAGAACCACCGTTAACGATTTAAACTGTACATGAGCATCAAATCTGCAGCTGGGAGACTCATATATTCTGAAAAAATGAGAACAAATCTTTAAATAAACATTTTACCAGCACGTATTCACAGTTTTACAGGAAGACAAACACAAACCAATATTTATAAAGTTGTTATGAAGCGATGTCAGCTTTTATTTGCTAGTTATTAAATTAAGCATGAAAGGTCAGAATTAAGGAACAAACAAAAAAAAACCCAGAAAGACAAGAAAAATATCTCAAATATAGACGGTAACGACAACCGGAAACAGTTCTTTGCAGCAAGTTTCACAAAGAACCTTGAGGCAAAATGATCTTGAAAAACAAAACCCAAAGGTGCCTCAAAGAACCTTAAAAACTGATTCCTTTCGGTGCTAAAAGCAAGGTCCAAATCACTTCATCAAAAATATGTTCTTGAAGGAACCGTTTTTAAGATCTTTACAGTTCCACATGGTTCTAGTTTAATTACAGGACCCGTCATCATTGTTTACATTTAGACTGTAGTTCATTTGTCGAAGTAAAATCTGTTTTGGGGAGATAAAACTGGAACATAATCATAGATAATTATGTTCATTGTGTGTGAACTATAAAATAATAATAGATTGATATAATAATAATAATAATAATAATAATAATAATAATAATAATAATAATAAACTAAAAATATTTATTTTTATATATATATATATATATATATATATATATATATATATATATATATATATATATATATATATATATATATATAGATAGATATAGATATAATAATAATAATAATTATAAATAAACGAAAATATATTATTTAAATAATGTTTAAATATAACAATCACAGTAACATTATTGTTTTTGTAAATAATAATTTTACTGATTTACTGATAATTTAATTTATTAATAATAATAGTATACATAATATTGTTCCATCAAAATAGTAATAAATTGATATGATAATTTAGAGTTGAATAATAAACTCTAAATATATTATTCAAAAATATAGTAATAACATTATGTTTTAAATGTAACTGTATAAATGTAATAACTTAATTTGTTAAAAAATAATTGCATAAATAATACTGCTAATTTTGTGTAATCTGTAAAATAATAACAAATAATAATAATAATAATAACAATAATAATAAACTAAAAACACAACAATATAATTTAAAAAATAATAATTGTATAAATTAAATAA
Source organism: Amphiprion ocellaris (assembly GCF_022539595.1). Lineage (NCBI taxonomy): Eukaryota > Metazoa > Chordata > Actinopteri > Pomacentridae > Amphiprion > Amphiprion ocellaris. Next base: position 577,625 of record NC_072778.1, on the reverse strand, counting down.
TAATTACATTTATTAACAGTTGTAATTGCATGAAATAAACTGATGAAATAATAATAATAAATCAGCAAAAATGATATTATTTAAAAATATAATAATATTAACAACATTATGTTTTGAATATAGTATTTTTATAAATAATACTTACATTTATTATTAATAATTGTATAAATACTGTTTAAAAGTAAAATAAAATAAAAATGAAATATTAATAAAGAGTTTTCTGGTTTATGAGTGGAGGGTTCCAGCAGCAGGACTGTGGGAGGTCACCCACCGCTGAGAGATTTTAGCTTCCAGAACTTCATCTTTAGAAGTCGAGGGGACAAAACCTGGACATTTTTAGAAGTTTCCACCAAAACGACGTCCTTGCAGCAGGACATCGGTTCTATTGGGGACACTGGAGGACGGACGGCAGGACGACAGGAAACTCGGCTCCCTGGTGCTTCTTCACGGTGACCTTTTGAGGCCTCCGGGGGTCGATGTACCAACACATCCCTAAAATATCCCAGAACCACCTGCTGTGATGCGTTCACGGACAACCCCGTAAAAACCAGAGCTGAGAGAAAACCAACAGAGCTGTAAATAAAAAATAAATGAAATAAAAAGGAGCGAGACGTGAGACAAGACATTTGTAGCTGCGTTACGACGGCCTATCTGAGGAGAGCAGACGGAGATGGACCAGTGCTGACAAAGGCGTCGCCGTGGCAACCGGCCCGGACGACTTTGTTAAACTTCCTAAATGAGTCGGTCCTCTTTGTGTCTGCCTCGGGCCCCGTCAGCAGCCTCGTGTTACTCCTTTATTCTCAGGAATCCGCTTATCTCCTCGCCGTTTTCTTTCTCCTCTCCCGGGTTCCTCACGTGGATCTTTTCATTCCTCCAGTTTCACATGTTGCCGCTCAAGAAAAGCAGAAACTGAAACCGTCACGTCTGAAATATCACACGGAGAGCATCTGTGCAGCTTTGCCACTGAACGCTGAGCTCCTGCAGGAAATCTGAACACCACGTTTTTAACTGGAAACTGATTAAAATGCTTCATGTTTTTAGTGACAGATGCATTTTTGAGACCTTTTCATGCACCAGCATGTTGAAAAGCTGCAGTATGAGGACAAAAATATATGAACCAGCGACTTTCAACTCATATGATCAGTGATTATTACACTCTGTGCATCCATCTGCTACTATCCCACTGTGTTTGAATTTCAGGCGTTAAACCTGAAGAGGTCGAGGTGAATCTCCTGTTTCACAACCGGCATCGGCTCGGTGACCAGACGTTCCTGTCTAAACTTAAAAAAACTGAATTATATTTTCTCAAAAGAGGAAAAGAACAAGGAGAAGAAACTGTACAATGAGAAATAAAAAGTGCACATTTGTGGGCGACATAAAGAGCAGCAGAACCCAAACAACCAAACAATCCAACAACCAAACAACGAACAACCCAACAACCAAACAGCACAACAACCAAACAATCCAACAATGAAAAACCCATCACCCCAACAACCAAAGAGCACAACAACCCAACAGCCAAACAACCCAAAAATCCAACAACCCAACAACGAACAACCAAACAACGAACAATCCAACAACCAAACAACCAAACAATGAACAACCCAACAACCAAACAGCACAACAACCAAACAACCAAACAATCCAACAATGAAAAACCCATCAACCCAACAACCAAAGAGCACAACAACCCAACAGCCAAACAACCCAAAAATCCAACAACCCAACAACGAACAACCAAACAACGAACAACCCAACAGCCAAAAACCCATCAACCCAACAACCAAACAGCACAACAACCAAACAACCAAACAATGAACAACCCAACAACCAAACAGCACAACAATCCAACAACGCAACAACCAAACAACCAAACAATCCAACAATCCAAAAACCAAAAACCAAAAACCATCAACCCAACAACCAAAGAGCACAACAACCCAACAGCCAAACAACACAACAATCCAACAACCCAACAACCAAAAACCCATCAACCCAACAACCAAACAGCACAACAACCCAACAACCAAACAACTCTACAATCCAACAACCCAACAACCAAACAATGAACAACCCATCAACCCAACAGCACAACACAACAATCTAACAACCAAACAACTAAATACAACAACCAAACAACCAAACAACAAACAAGGAGAGAAATTAACAAAAACAAAACTTGAAATTGATATTTTTTGGGGTAAAACATGACATAATGTGTCACAATGTGGGGGTGAACCTGAGCAGAGAGACACAGACGAGGGACTGAGGCAAGAACAAAGGTGGATTTCATTATTTAAACAGAAGTTAAGGGAGTGCTGGACGGGGTGGAAAACTGATGTCTGGAGTAACTGAACTAAAAGGGGAGGGTGGGGGGTGACTGTACCAGGAACCGGCGGCCCGGTTGGCGTCCTCCGTGGTGGGGGTAGGTTGGTGGCGGAGAGCGAGCAGGAGAGCCTCGTACCAGGGGAGGCGACAGAGGGGGTGTTTTCCAGAGCCGAGGGGGGTGACGGCAGGCAGAGACCCTCCATGATGAGTAGGAGATCCAGGAGCAGGCAGCAGGTCCAAGGTGAGGGAGGGAGGCAGGGGGGAGGTCTGCAGAGCTAAACAGGAAAAACAGAGCTAGTCAAGGCAAGGCTTTTTGTAATGGAGAACTTTAGCACTTAGTGCAAGGCGAGACAACTGACTGACATGACATGAGCAGAGTTTACTGTCTGACAGGGTGTGGAGTGTGAGACCAGCTTTTATGGTGGAGATGATCAGCAGGTGTGCTGCACCACAGCTGCCCAGAGTTCCACTGATGGGTGATTGGTGATGAACAGCAGCTGGACAGAGCAGGAAGGTGGAGAGAGGAATAGGAGGAAGGAGGGGGAGAGGGAGCATGAGGGAGGATGAGGGAGCATGAGGGAGGATGAGGGAGGATGAGGGAGCATGAGGGAGGATGAGGGAGGATGAGGGAGCATGAGGGAGCATGAGGGAGCATGAGGGAGCATGAGGGAGGATGAGGGAGGATGAGGGAGCATGAGGGAGCATGAGGGAGCATGAGGGAGGATGAGGGAGCATGAGGGAGCATGAGGGAGCATGAGGGAGGATGAGGGAGGATGAGGGAGCATGAGGGAGCATGAGGGAGGATGAGGGAGCATGAGGGAGCATGAGGGAGGATGAGGGAGGATGAGGGAGGATGAGGGAGCATGAGGGAGGATGAGGGAGGATGAGGGAGGATGAGGGAGCATGAGGGAGGATGAGGGAGCATGAGGGAGCATGAGGGAGGATGAGAGAGCATGAGGGAGCATGAGGGAGCATGAGGGAGGATGAGGGAGCATGAGGGAGGATGAGGGAGGTCAGGTGGAGGCTGAAGCTGGGACAGAGGAGGGAGCCCTGACATAATGTTTTAATGGACTTGTTAAATTTGAGATTTTGGCATATTTTGCTTCTAAAACATGATTTTCTTTACAGAAAACATCAAATATACACATAAATGTTCAGCACACATTGAACATTTGCCATAATTAGTACATATTTAATGAGATAGTTCCTTATTTGCATAATTAAAGATTTCAGAAAACTTATTACATTGCAAAAAATATTTGTAAAAATGTAAGTAATTCAATGGGGAAGTTTAATCTTTTGTCTCATAAAAAGTAATGTATTAATTTTCAGAGCAAGTATCTTTAAAGGATGTTTTTTAAATTAGGTTTTTCTGTATTTACATAAATGTTCTGAAAGTTTCTAGAAGGATTTATTCACAACCGAATTTTAAGAACATTTCATTCCAAAGAAAAGAGTAAAGATGAATTTTTCTTCTGACTCTCAACAGTATTTTCTATATATATCCAAAAAAAGAGATAAAATCAGGCTGGACAGGACATGTTGAGATCATTTAAATTCAGAGTGGATGCACCAACGGCAATGTTTTTTATCAGAAATGAAGATGAAACCGGGCATTCTAAAGACAATAACTCCTATTTCCTGTTAAACTTCCACACGTGTAGCGTGAATAAATGAAATAATGGGCATCGTTCTGTTTAAATTGTCTTCTTGAGATGTTTTCCTGCGATCGGCTCGTTTAAACTTCAGTCCAACCCAGAAAACTTCTTTCTCATCCAGGTGAGGGAAAATAAAAATAAAAAATCCCACAGATCCATTTGAAATTGCTCGAGTTGATTTGTAAAGTGATAAAAAAAAAAAAAGACCCACAGTGATGAAATGCGATGACAAACGGAGAGAAGAAAATTACAAATTTGTGCTGCGGAGATATGAAAACATCGGCACGAAATGAAAGCGAGGAAAACTTCAAAACTGTGATGACAAGCGACGGCGGCGGCGGCGAGGCTGATAAGGAAGCTAAATGACAAGAGAACGCAGCGTGGTGGAAAAGTGGAGGAGGCTTGGGCATGCATGAAATGACAAAGCAGAGGAATAAATGAAAATAGCCTCGATGCAGAAAATCAGCAGGACAGTAGACAAACAGAGAACAGAGGAGGATCAGTGCTGGATGTACACAAACGTTAATGTAATCAAGTGTTACTGCCTCTCTGAAGTGGCAGTTTGGAGAGTTTCTGATGGAAAATAGCTGTACATTAAAACTGCACGCAGGAGGGAGAGTCTGTAAAGCAAACTGACAAAACAACGAAAATGAGATGCAAAGTAAGGAATGAAGCAAAACACAAAATGACAGAAATAAGACAAAAAACACAAGCGAGACAAAAACAAGAAACACAACGACAAAAACATGAGACAAACAAGAGTCAGACAAAAAGATAAAATATTACAAAAATGAGACATAAAATGACAAAAACAAGACACAAAATGACAAAAATGGGACACAAAATGACAAAAATGAGGCACAAAATGACAAAAATGAGGTACAAAATAGCAAAAATGAGACTCAAAATGACAAAAATGAGGCATAAAATTACAAAAATGAGACAAAATGAAAAAAATGAGACTCAAACTGACACAAATGAGGCACAAAACAAAAATGAGACTCAAAATGACAAAAATAAGACATAAAATGAAAAAAATTAGACTCAAAATGAAAAAATGAGTCACAAAATGACAAAAATGAGGCATAAAATGACAAAAGTGATACATAAAATGATAAAAATGAGGCACAAAATGACAAAAATGAGGCATAAAATGACAAAAATGAGACACAAAATGACAAAAATGAGAGTGAACCTCTGTTTCCAGTATCTGTGGGACCGAACCTCTTTGTTTCCTGTATTTGTGGGTTTTGATCTTAATTGACCAGCGGCTGTACAACAAATTGCCCCTCAGAGATAATAAAGATCCAGCAGAGTCCGGACCCTCTGCCACTGTCTGGAGCTTCAGTAATTACTCTCAGCCAAATATCCCTCTGAGCAGACGGCTTGGTCCTCAGACTCCCTCCTCTCTGTAATCTTTATCGAACCATTATCCCGTCCTGTCCGTCCGACAACCCGGCTCTATTAGCGGTATCTCCTCGGACACCAGGAGCTCTCCCTCATGCTGTCCAGGTTTCTAAAGGCTGATAACAACGGTTCCTACACAAATTTATTCACATTAACCTCCAACACTCAGAGCCGTTAGATTCTAGAAACTCAGTCGTCTTTACTTTTTTAAAAAAACCTTTATTATCCCTTATTAATCCCACGAAGGGAAATTCTGATTTTCGCATCTCTCCCCAATTGGGGGAGTCAGAGCGACGGGTCAGCCGCAGTACAGCGCCCCCTGGAGCAGGAAGGGTTAAGGGCCTTGCTCAAGGGCCCAACAGTGGCCACATCGGGGCTTGAACCTCTGACCTTCTAATCAGTAGTCCAGAGACTTAACTGTTGCACCAACACTGCCCTCAACCTGGAGATCATTTTGAAGAGAAGAATGCTGGTCTAAAGAGTTTAAAAAGGATCCAACTCCAAATCTGCAGCTGTGCATCATAAAATAGAAACTGCAAAGGTAACTTAAAGATTTAAAACAGTTACAAATACACCTACAAAGGTAATTTAAAGATAAAAATCTACCTACAAATGTAATTTAAAGGTGAAAATCTACTTACAAATGTAATTTAGTGATCTAAAACAGTTAAAAATCCACCTACAGAGACAATTTAAATGTGTAAATGGGTAAAAATACACCTACAAAGGTGAAAGTCCACTTACAAAGGTAATTTAAAGATCTACAGAAGTCAAAAATTCACCTACAAAGGCAGTTTAAAGGTGTAAAACTGGTGAAAATTCAATGGCAAAGGTAATTAAAGGTTAAAATCCACCTATAAAAGTAATTTAAAGGATTAAAACTGGCAAAAATCCACCTACAAAGGTAATTTAAAGGTTTGAAACAGTTAAAAATCCACCTACAAAGGTAATTTAAAGGTTTGAAACAGTTAAAAATCCACCTACAAAGGTAATTTAAAGGTTTAAAACAGTTAAAAATCCACCTACAAAGGTAATTTAAAGGTTTGAAACAGTTAAAAATCCACCTACAAAGGTAATTTAAAGGATTAAAACTGGCAAAAATCCGCCTACAAAGGTAATTTAAAGGTTTAAAACTGGTAAAAATCCACCTACAAAGGTAATTTAAAGGTTTAAAACTGGTAAAAATCCACCTACAAAGGTAATTTAAAGGATTAAAACTGGCAAAAATCCACCTACAAAGGTAATTTAAAGGTTTAAAACTGGTAAAAATCCACCTACAAAGGTAATTTAAAGGTTTGAAACAGTTAAAAATCCACCTACAAAGGTAATTTAAAGGTTTAAAACAGTTAAAAATCCACCTACAAAGGTAATTTAAAGGATTAAAACTGGCAAAAATCCACCTACAAAGGTAATTTAAAGGTTTAAAACTGGTAAAAATCCACCTACAAAGGTAATTTAAAGGATTAAAACTGGTAAAAATCCACCTACAAAGGTAATTTAAAGGATTAAAACTGGCAAAAATCCACCTACAAAGGTAATTTAAAGGTTTAAAACTGGTAAAAATCCACCTACAAAGGTAATTTAAAGGTTTAAAACTGGTAAAAATCCACCTACAAAGGTAATTTAAAGGATTAAAACTGGCAAAAATCCACCTACAAAGGTAATTTAAAGGTTTAAAACTGGTAAAAATCCACCTACAAAGGTAATTTAAAGGTTTGAAACAGTTAAAAATCCACCTACAAAGGTAATTTAAAGGTTTAAAACAGTTAAAAATCCACCTACAAAGGTAATTTAAAGGATTAAAACTGGCAAAAATCCACCTACAAAGGTAATTTAAAGGTTTAAAACTGGTAAAAATCCACCTACAAAGGTAATTTAAAGGATTAAAACTGGTAAAAATCCACCTACAAAGGTAATTTAAAGGATTAAAACTGGCAAAAATCCACCTACAAAGGTAATTTAAAGGTTTAAAACAGTTAAAAATCCACCTACAAAGGTAATTTAAAGGTTTGAAACAGTTAAAAATCCACCTACAAAGGTAATTTAAAGGTTTAAAACAGTTAAAAATCCACCTACAAAGGTAATTTAAAGGTTTAAAACTGGTAAAAATCCGTCTGATGTCCACAACGTGGGGAAAAAGATTGGAGAAACGTGCACCATGGAGGGGTGAGATCTTCCTGTTCGCACAGATGGTGAATGTTTGTGTTTTGTCATGTGTTCATGGATCAGCACGCGTGTTGCCGTTTTCTCTCTTCACACCAACACGTATGTACAATCCGTGCACAATTAATGGGCGATGTGTTTGTGTTTTCACCCAGGCGCTATTTGCTGAACCCTCGAAAAAACAAAGTGCTGGAGCTTAGCGGAGTGTATCACACTCACACACACACACACACACACACACACACACACACACACACACACACACACACACACACACACACACACACACACACACACACACACTCTCTAGAATAAAAGACTTCCTCCTGCCTTGTTTCTCTGGTGCTGACAGGACGGCTTAGGAAGCCTGGTGGTGATGCAGACATCAGTCAACACTCGGCGGTGGGAGATTAGCGTGGCTTTATTTGGACGACTCAAACAAGGAAACTGTGAACTCCTCATCAATTCCACACAAACGCCCAGCCGTCTAAAGCCCTACACACTGCAAAAACTCTAAATCTTACCAAGTCTATTTGTCTTACGTTTAGTCTAAATGTCTTATCCCACTTGATTTAAGATAAATTCTCTTAACAAGAGACATTTCAGCAGATGGAGGGACTTGTTCTAAGACAATGCATCTTAAATATCTTGTTCAGTCAAACAATCTGGAAATGATCTTGTTTTGAGTTGAATTTTACAAGAAAACTCAAAATGAGTTTAACCCTCCTGTCGTCCTGCAGGTCAAACTGACCCGTTTTAAAGTTTGAAAATGTGGGAAAAAATAAAAGATTTTCACAGTGAAACTTCTGATGTCCACATTTTCAATATTTTTGGGAAATCTTTGAACATTTTTTGGTGGAAAAAAGAAATATTAAAAATGTTTCTTAAGAACATTCACAAAAAAATCTACCAAAATCCAGTGAGTTTCGCTGGATTTTGGTTGATTTTTATGTGAATGTTCTTAAAGAAAATATTAGAAGTTTTACTGATATATATGGAATCACTTTAGATATTTTTAGGATTTTTTGGGAAGATTTTTACTCATTTTTTGAAAATATTCACAAGAATTTTCTTGCCAAATTTGGGAGATTTTTTTTAAAAATAAAACCTTTAAGGGAAACTTTTAAGGAATTAATGGAATTTTCTTCCTGAAGGTTTTGCAAATTTTCAGAAATTTGGGGAATTTTTTTGCTGATTTTTTGGATTTTTTTCAGAAAAAAGGAACAATATTTTTTTGTGCCTGTAAATGAAGACCAAAATCCAGCGAAATTCGAAATTGTTGATTTTTTTGTGAATGTTCTTAAGAAACATTTTTTAAACATGTTTTTCCACCAAAAAATGTTCAAAGATTTCCCAAAAATGTTGAAAATGTGGACAGCAGAAGTTTCACTGTGAAAATAGATTTTTTTCCACAATTTCAAACTTTAAAACGGGTTAATTTGACCTGCAGGACGACACGAGGGTTAAGACACCTAAGCTTGACAATCCTGATAAAATATAGCTTAAAATAAGTTTTCCCAGCTAATCTTCAGATCTCAATATTCTAAATATCAGATCTTATTTCAAGAAATCTTATCAAGACATTTTTTACTTGTTTTTCACTTATTTCAAGGTAAAAGTTCCTTGAAATAAGCTGTTTTCTTTTTTTGAGAGGAGCATTTTTTCCAGTGCACCTCCACATCCTGGCAGGCTCATGGGCACTGTGCCACCTCCCCACCGCCCGGTATTGAACCCACAACCTCCCGCCCTCCGCAACGAAGCATCCAGGTTAAATCCCTGACCTCTGGATCGACTCTTCCTCTCGCCTCCTTAATTCCCGGCGGGGATCATTAAAGCTCGGCCTCACAGAGAGATCCGACCCGTGGAGATTTCCCGGCGGCTCCAGGAGGAAACGGTGCCGGTAATAAGGAGCAAAGAGGTGGAGGAAGAATTGAAATCCTTCAGGTAAAAGTATGGATGGCGCTTTGAGAGAGCGCTCCTTTAAAAGTCAAAGTGTGGTATTGAAAATGTTCTTTTAGGAAAGGAGGGTTTACCAATTATAGAAAGGGGAAGTTTAAAACAGTTAAAAATCCACCTACAAAGGTAATTTAAAGGTTTAAAACAGTCAAAAACTCAACTACAAAGGCAATTTGAAGGTGAAAATCCACCTACAAAGGTAATTTAAAGGTTTTAAACAGTTAAAATTCACAGACAGAGGTAATATAAAGGTTTAAAGCTGTCAAAAATCCACCTACAAAGGTAATTTAAAGGTTTTAAACAGTTAAAATTCACAGACAGAGGTAATATAAAGGTTTAAAGCTGTCAAAAATTCACCTACAAAGGTAATTTAAAGGTCTAAAACAGTTAAAAATCTACCTACAAAGGAAATTTGAAGGATTAAAACAGTCAAAAATCCACCTACCTGTGGAGATTTCCTGGTCGTGCACAGCAGCTCTGGGAGGAATTGGTGCTGGTAATAAGGAGCAAAGAGGTGGAGGAAGAATTGAAATCCTTCAGGTAAAAGTGTCGATGGCGCTTTGAGAGAGCGCTCCTTTAAAAGTCAAAGTGTGGTATTGAAAATGTTCTTTTAGGAAAGGAAGGTTTACCAATTAGAGAAAGGGGAAGTGCTCACCATGGCTGATTCCTGAATTTACCTGCAGAGTTTCACTTCCATTCTCTGGTTGTATACCACCTTGGATTGTGCTACATTCACTAACTTTCTGTCCTTCATTATGGCTCCCAGCGTAAGTCAGACTCTTCTGATGCTTGGAAGAAAAGGAAAGCCGTCTCCATGGAAGTGAAATTAGATAGAATAAAACGCTGGGAACAGGAGAAACATCGACCAACATCAGAATTATTAGATAAAGTTGTAAAAACAGTGCAACATATTCTTTTATCTTCTTGAAAAATGATTCATACATGCATGAAAGTCGTTGGTATTCATGACTTTATAAAGAACTGATGGATATCGTGATGCACAGAACAGCTTTGGTTACATTTTAGCTGGAGTTCCGACTTATGGTGAAAATCGACTTACATCGATCCATAAAAACGGAACTCCGACGTAAGTCGAGGACCTCCTGTATTAGAAATTTAAAACCTGTGCACTCAAGTTAGGTGGTTATTGACATCTTTATTGGGATATTCTCGATCTGTTGAACTTTATATCTACTGGAGATCCAGATTTTAAGCTGTTTTCTTACCTGACAGCAGCCTAATCAATCAGTGATGGATTACTGGGTCACTAGATGAGTCTAGTCGACTTGTCTTCTGAGTTCTTAGAGGTCATTAACCTCCACAGAAGTCTTTGTCATGGTGCCTGTTGATAGTTAAACCTCCAGCAAATGCTTCCTGCCTCCTCTGATCTCTACAGCATTAAACAGTAAGAGGCTCCACCTGGTGGAATAACCAGGTACTGCAGCTGATTCATTGAAGTTGAGGCTTTTATCGATTAGAATAACTAGAATTCAACCCCAGAAAAATATTCTTCCAGTTAGTGTGCATGCAATTAAAATTCCTTTTGTAATAATTATTGTTGTTCTTTCTGATTATGCTGCTCTCTTTTTGGTGGGTTTCTTTTCTGATTATATTTAGACCCAATCATCAATTGCATTTTGGACATCAGGCATACATTAGGCCTGCAAAAACATCTAGCAAAAAATGCTTTTTTCCCCACTGCAATAACCATCCTTAGCAAAATGAAACAAGGCACTGAACAGCACATGTAGTTTTTTTTTTAATTGGCTGCTGTTGCTTTTTAACATTTCCCCTTAGACGTCTGTACTTTGTGAGCTTGAGTCTAAAGTGTCTTTTGTTTTATTGTTGGAGCCTGTCAGAGGAGGATATCTGTCACCGTTTAGGGCAATAAAATCCATCCATCCATCCATCCATCCATCCATCCATCCATCCATCCATCCATCCTTTTTGGATTCTCTTATGCATCACTTCATTTAATGGTCTAAATTAGAGCTAGCTTTGGTTTATTCGCCGTGTTTGGGTAAGTCTGGAGGTGAAGATCTGGATGTGTGCTGGATTTAGCCCACAAACATTGTGGTTTATCATCTGGCTTAAGAAGTTTATTTAGTCTTCTGATATAACTTGAAATGTTTTTCTAATGGATTATTTCCAGAACAAGTAGCAAAACTTATAACTTCTGGTTTGTTTTAAAGACATGAACTGAGATTTTCTATGTCTAAATCTCAGTTTAGGCAGAAAAAATGTACACCGGTCCTGATGTGTAGTTTCACTTTCATCTGGAGTCTCTGCAGGTGGACGTGAGGACAAAGAGGAGGATGGAGTCTGAAGTGTTTCCTGATCCCTCGGGTCGGAGGTGACGGGTCGCCTCCTCCCAGGTGGACTTAAACATCGGGCCGAGCTGCATCTCAGCAGGTAACTTCCAGCGTCACCACTCAAACACTGTAATCTGCAGCGCAGCTTTTTTAGATTACAGGGTTTTCAGTCCTCGCCAACAGAAAGCATGAAGGGCGCTTTTACCGAGAGGTGTTGTTGAGGCGGCTTTTTCTCTCCCATCAGATAAAAACGCCTCCTCTGAGTGTCCGGCAGCATCCTCGGCCCAGTTTAGAGGGTGGCGACAAGAGAGGAGCGTGCAGCTAAAAGCATTCCTGCAGGGTCATCCTCATCACTCCAGCCTCTCGGAAAATCAAGGCTCTCATTCGGATGTTTGCAGAGAAACTCTCAGAGTGGATCTGAGCACCGTCACCGTGGCCTGATTTTATTGGACACTTTTATTGTTGTCGTGCCCGGCGAGGCCGACGGGGATGCTGGATGTTTTAATTAAAAGTTCTGGCCTTCGTCTCGGAGGATGGAGGAGGTGGGAGTGTCTCGTACGGCTTTTGTGTCTGAATCGGCTTCCGGCTGCATGAGAACATGTTTGGAACACGTATGAATCACGGCTGTGTGGGCAGATGGAGTCATCCGTTGCAGCTGTAACGGTATATTTAGCTTTGAAAACAGAAAAACACCCACTGTGGAGGGTTTTACCTGCACTCAGTGCAGTTACACTCTGAAAATAATGTTAGTATTTACAGAAGAAATAAGCTCTCAGTTAATACTTTCACTTTCTAAACAGACACAGTTGATCAGTTTGTATTAAGGCTCTGAGCCCAGAGCTCCTGTCACATTTATACTTATTATTTTTCACATGACTCTGTTTCACCATGCAGGATGGATCTCCAACAACTTCCTCCTCTCTTCATTGTTTTTAACCATTTTTTGTGCGTTACTGTGGTATTTTTTTTTTTTTGCATTTTTTGTGGTCGTTTTGTGTCTCGATTTTATCATTGTGTGTTTGATTTTACTCTCAGTCTCTCTAGTCATCTGTGTTTTCTGTCGTCTGTGTCATTTTATGTCTTATTTTTGTCATTTTGTCTCATTTTTGCCATTTTGAGTCTCATTTTTTTTTTCATTTTCAGTCTCATTTTTGTCTTTTTTTTGGTCTCATTTTGTGCCTCATTTTTGTCATTTTGTGTCCAATAGCTTTAATTTTCCTGTTAGGATCATTTTTGGAAAAGTTTTAAGAAATGCTGAATATTTTTTTCAACCTTTCTGGGCAATTTTAGAACATTTCAAACACATGTTGAATCATTTTTGACAAGCTTTCCAATAATTTTGGACAAATTGGAGTCATTCTAGACCACTTCTAAGTAATATTGGATGAGTTTATGTCCGTTTGGACCCCTGTTGAGTCATTTTTAACATTAATATTTTCAGTTTTACAGCCTATATTCTGCTCATCATCAGTAGAAAGATGTTCCACCGAGCTGAATGGATCTCCAACTCCTCTGTTCACTGTTTCTGAGCCATGCTGCACTTTTTATGTGAATGTTCTTAAAGAAAATATCACAAGTTTTATTGATATATATATGGAATCACGTTAGATATTTTTGGGATTTTTTTGGAAGGTTTTTATTCATTTTTTGAAATATTTACAATTTTTAAAAATTATTTTTAAAATTTTTATTTCTTGCCAAACTTGGGGTTTTTTTTAGTAAAACTTTTAAGGGAAACTTTTAAAGAATTTTCATCCTGAAGATTTTTGCAAATTTTTTATAAATTTGGGGAATTTTTTTGGTGAATTTTTGGATTTTTTTCAGACGAAGGAACAATTTTTTTGCTGCCCATAAATGAAGACAACAGGAGGGTTAAAGTCACTACATGACTTTTTTGCAGCCTCACTAAGACTAAACATGACAGTAAAGTGTTGTTTCTGTGCAGCTTTGGTGGGAATTCTCCTTTAATTAATGGACTTGCAGCTCTCTTGTCCATATTGTGCTTGACTGAATAAAAAGAGCTGCACAGTGAACTCTTAAGATGTCCATTTTTTACAGTGTGCTCTCCATTGTGCGACGCCGACACGCATAAAAACTTCCTCTGCTTCCATTTGTGCCAATCTGACTTTGGGAAAAAGGGGGGAAATGTGTTCTTTCTCCACGGTGATCCGTCTTCAAAGTGGGCCTGTGTGCGCTGAGGAGGCCGATAAGTGTCGGGGATGTAGTAAATTTGAATACAATGACATAAAATAAAGCCGGTTGTCATGCTCGGCGGTTCTGCTCTGGCGGCTCCTTTTCCTTTCCCCGTCTAAAGCTGCTCGACACAGTTCCGGATTTACCAAATCCTCCGAAGACGAAACGAACCCTGTCGCTTCATTGTGTGGGAACGAACGCCTCGCCTCGCCTCGCCTCGCCTCGCCTCGCCTTCCCCCGTCCGTGGAGACGGAGGGGGGACGACGGGCTGCAGTTTGAGCTGTTAAGCATTTGGGGATTGGTTTCAATTTAATGCCCTGACGTCGGAGAGGAAGAATCAATTTAAAGTGGCTGCGTCCCCCGGGGTCACCTGGAGGAGCTGCACCGGAAATAACGGAGGGGATGGAGATGAGAAAGACAAGAGAACAGGGAGAAATAATGATTATTATTACAGCAGCAGCAGCAACGCCTGCCGTGTTCAGAGGAAATAAGAGCAAAATAAAATGTGCAGAAAACACTTAATTAGCTCTGGTTTGTTCAAATGATCTGCAACATTTATCTGCAAGTGAAAGAAATTCAAAATAGTTTAATGAGGAGAAAAGAGGGGGAAAAAAGAGAGAAAACATTTAACCAAGAGAATATTCCCCAAGAGCTGGGAAGAATATGTTAAAAGTAATAAAGAGAAAATGGCTTGACAACCTTTTCTTTGGTTTAAAAAACAGCGTCGGGAGGGAAATTGCTGGAATGGAAGCATCAACTTATGGTATTAAATAAAATAAAAGCAAGTGATTGTACAAAGAACCCAAGAAATGAAGGATATGTAAATGGATTAAAGAAAAACTGAGCAAAAAGAAAATGAACATCATGAGAAAACTGTTGAAGCTCTAGATTGAAATATCAGAAACAAAAGTAATTTAAAGGTTTAAAAGTGTTAGAAAAAAATACACCTATGAAAGCAATTTAAATGTTTAAAAAGGGAAAAAATCCACCTACAAAGGAAATTTAAAGATCTAAAACCGGAAAAAATTAACCTACAAATGTAATTTAAAGGTTTAAAACTGTTAAAAATTGACCTACAAAAGGTAATTTGCAGGTTGAAAACAGGTGAAAATACACCTACAGAGGTAATTTAAAGTTCTAAAACAGATGAAAAACTACATGCAAAGGTAATTTGAAGGTTTAAAACAGTCAAAATCCCACCTACAAAGGTAATTTAAAGGTCTAAAACAGTTTTTAAAAATCCAACTATACAGGAAATTTAAATGTCTAAAACAGTTAAAATCCACCTACAAAGGTAATCTAAAGGCTTAAAACAGTTCAAATCTACCTGCAAAGGTAATTTAAAGATTTAGAACAGGTGAAAATCCACCTACAAAGGTAATTTAGAGGTCTAAAAAAGGTGAAAATCTACTTGCAAAGGTCATTTAAAAGTCTAGAACAGGTGAAAGTACACCTACAAAGGTAATTAAAAGGTCTAAAACAGTTAAAAATCCAACTATAAAAGTAATCTAAATGTTTAAGACTGTTAAAATCCATCAACAAAGGTAATTTCTAAAGGTTTTAAACACTTCAAATCCACAGACAAAGGTAATTTAAAGGTTTAAAACTGCTCAAATACACCTACAAAAGTAATTATAAGGTCTGAAAGAGTTAAAAATCCGACTATAAAGGTAATTTACAAGTCTACAACAGTTAAAAACCCACTTACAAAGGTAATTTAAGGTTTAAAACAGTTTAAATCTACCTACAAAGGTCATTTACAGGTTTAAAAATCTGACTGCAAAGATAATTTAAAGGTTTAAAACATTTAAAAGTCTACCAACAAAAGTAAGTTAAAGGTCTAAAATAGCTGAAAATCTTTTCAAAAGGTAATTTGAAGACCCTGATGTTTGCAGGTTCAACTTCAAGTCATTAACTGCAGAACTGTGAAGTTTCAAGAAAGTAAACTGAGTCTCCAGAAAGTGTTTAAAGCCGAGTTTCGTATGTGACCTTTCCGCTTTGTTTCCGCCGACTTGTGAGGAACTCGGCGACGTTCTCTCCACAGAAAGGTTCCACGTAAACAAACCCTCGTCGCCGTCTTGCCAGTTAAAGCTCATTTGAATTTGAGAGACGGAGGGATGAGGAGCTGAGGGATGTGCAGGATGAGGAAGAGGCTTGAATGGGATCCAGGCGGAAACAGCCAGAAGCACAGCGAGGACTTGAGAGACGGAGAGTAATTAAAGGTGTTTCTGAGGAGGCCGTTTGATGTAAAGCTTCCCAGCAGGACTCGCTTTCACGCCGCCGACAGGAGGAGAGCTAACATGACAGTTGGCAATGAATCTTAAAACACTTCTGTTTGTTCCAGATAAACACAAGGAGGCAGCGAGTCTAACAGGATCTCAGGAATCTAAAAATACTCTGCGGTTTAATTAGGTCGCCAATGACCCCGGCTGGCTTCCAGGGGGGTAAACAGCCACTTTCATGCCTCCTGCCTTTTGTTGTCGGGAAACCGAGCTGCTGTCTTTCAGGTAACGAAGCTGCTGGAGTCGCTTGAACAACAGGATGAAACAGAAAGGAAGAGTCACCATTTACCTGCCAGAAATTAACCTTAACCATACTACTCCTAACCCTACTAACCCTAACCCTACTAACCCTAACCCTACTAACTCTACTAACCCTATCCCTACTAACCCTAATCCTACTAACCCTACTACTCCTAATCCTAACCATACTAACTCTACTAACCCTAACCCTTGCTCCAGACCGATGGTGAAGTCATCGTCAAGACAAAACAGGAAGTAAACTATGGACATGTTCAAGGAACTAATCAGTTCATTTAAATCTGATTCCCTCAAGGTTTGTCATGTTAAAAGACAAAGAAAACAGCTTTTTGTCCTCATCAGAGCTGCAAAATAATCTGCAGTTCTGAATATAGAAGCTGCAAGACACAGAATAAATGGTGGTTAAAAATCCACCTACAAAGGTAATTTAAATGTTTAAAACAGGTAAAAATCCACCTACAAAGGTAATTTAAAGGTGAAAATCTACCTACAAAGGTAATTTCGAGATTTAAAACAGTTAATAATCTGCCTACAAAGGTAATTTAAAGGTTTAAAACTGTTAAAAATCCAACTACAGAGGTAATTTCAAGGTCTAAAACAGTTAAAAAAAATATCTTTGCAGGTGTATTTTTTAACAGTTTTAGACCTTGGAATTACCTTTGTAGGTAGATTATTAACTGGTGCAAAATAATCTGCAGTCCTGAATATGGAAGCAGCAGAAAAACATCCAAACTGAGATCTGGATTATTTTCAGGACACAAAATAAAAGATACAGTTAAAAATCCACCTACAAAGATAATTTAAAGGCCTGAAACACTGAAAATTACACCGACAGGTAATTTAAAGGTTTAAAATGGCTAAAAATCTACCTACAAAGGTGATTTAAGGGTTTAAAACAGTTAAAAATCCACCTACAAAGATAATTTAACGATTTAAAATGATTAAACAGCTACCTGCAAAGGTGATTTAAGGGTTTCAAGTTTCTAGAAACTAGAAGATGAGGAGAAATCTGTCTGAAATGAGCAGATTCTACCTTCAACTTTCATCTTTTTTTCACTATTTGCTTTATTTGAGACAACAGTGAATTGCAAAATGTGTCTTTTCTGATTTTTAAAAGTCTTTTCTGGTCTTTATTGGTGTTTTTTTCATCCTGCTAATGGTGTACCTTCAGTGCTCTGCCTACCTCCTGCTGTCACCTGCTATTAATTAGATGTTATCAGATCTAAACCACGCGGGGCTTCAGGTCAGTTTCAGTTTGAGGGTCGGCAGATGGGTTCACCGGGGAGGAGTTTTATAGCAGCTGAATGTTGACCAGTTGGTAATAAAGCTGCTGCCGCTGGTCTCTGCTGCCTCCCGGCTCTTTGTCCTGATTCTCAGAGGAGCTGCAGCTTATTGCACGGAGGCTTTTTCCTTTTCATTTGTTGCTATCAGAATAAACACAGATCCTCTTCAGAAACACACAAAGTGGAAGGTTATGGCGGTGGGAAAAGTTCGCTGCAGCCCAGAAGGAGAGGCCAAAGATGCATCGCTGCAGCCGTGTTTCTGCTCGGCGTGAGGTCAACTTTTAGCAGTTAATTCAAGGTTCGGTTTGCATTGTGTGGAGCGTTTCCATCGCCTCCTCCGGCTCTTTGAGCAGACCTCCCAACATGATTCTATGTCTGGCCTGAATGCAGCTGACGCACCAGGAATCATATCAAAGAGCACTTCAGCAGCATCCACACGACTTCCACAGTCTGGAGGTGGAAGGGCAGCGCTTCACAGACGAGCATGATTATATGTTCCAGTATTGTATTCATATCTGCATTTATTCCATCGTTCTCTGCAGTTAACACAAAAGTAAAGCTTTACTCACCCCACAGCAGCAAAGAGAAGGTGCAGAAATGTAAAGAAAGTTAAAAAAACTGACAAGACATAAATACTGATGTACAGATTCTGTAATATGTAGAAACTCAGATATCACAGATTCTTGCAGATGAGATGAGATAAAACTGCATTAATCCTTCATCAATATTTAACTTACAATATAATACCGATATAAAATAGGAGAATTAAACAGAAGTTTGGTATTTATGAGATCTAGGCTCGGCGGGCAGCGTTGGTTACCATGGAGATCTAGCTGTGCAGCATCTGTTACCATGGAGATGTAGCTCAGCAGCATCAGTTACCATGGAGATCTATCTTCAAACCATCAGTTACCATGGAGATCTAGTTCAGCAGTATCAGTTACCATGAAGATGTAGTTGTGCAGCATTGGTTGCCATGGAGATCTCGCTCTGAGCATCGGTTGCCATGGAGATCTAGCTTAGCAGCATCAGTTTAAAATGGAGATCTAACTCTGCAGAAATGGTTACTGTGGAGATCTAGCTTCACAGTGTCGGTTACCATGGAGATCTAGGGCCTCAGCATCAGCTACCATGGAAATACAGCTGTGCAGCATTGGTTGCCATGGAGATCTAGCAGGTGAAAAGAGCATGAAAACTCTGACTTTAGGTCCATCATATCTTCTAACTCCAACATCTCGCTTCCACCGAACCTGAATTTTTTGCTTCATGCTCCTGAAGGTCAGAGGTGACGTTGCCGTGACGATTCCTGCGTTTGTTTGAGATGCAGTTACCTTGAAAAGGAAAAGTACAGAAGCTCATCAGGAAGCTGCTGTGGCTCGGCGTGAGCAAAGAGCAGCAGCTGCTTTTCTGTTTTTCTATCTGATCGACTGAGCGACGCAGCGAGACGCTTCCTGTTTGCTCTCCTGACAGTCGTGTTGAATCAGGACTCGTGTTTGTTTCCCCTCCGACTCCACTCCCTTCTCCTCCGCTACTGTCGCCTCAGCCCTGAGTACACAAATCTGCCGGGGAATTTGAATTGCAAACGACGTGGAGGGAAACTGTGCTGCCTGTTTCCAGACGATAACATCTGCAAACGCAGCGATGAAGCTCTCAGGTCCAAGAGGAGGAGGAGGAGGAGGAAGAAGTGTCCCGCTAATGGGAGACCATGAATAAAATTAGAACGGGTCTGTTCCTCTTTATCTGGACACGTTCCGTCCCCACTGTCATCTTGGTCTTTGGGAGACACTGATCAACATTTTTGATACATTTTTTTACAAATTTTTTGACAATTTTTTTGGACAAATCTTGGACTATTTTTGGACTCATTTTGAATGAATTTTGGACTAAGCTTTTTACTAATATTGGACTCATTTTAGACCTATTTTTAAAAACACAATTTGGACTGTTTTTGAACTAAATTTGGACAATTTTTTGGACTAATTTTGGACAAATGTTTAAACCATTTTGAACTCATTTTGGACTAATTTTGGACTAATTTCTTTTTAATAATTCTTGACAAATTTTTTGACAAATGTTTTGAAAAATTTAGACTATTTTTGGATTTATTTTGGAAATTTTTTGTCACTAATTTTGGATAATTTCTTTTACTAATTCCTGACTTTTTAACGATTTTTTTGGACAAATTTTGGACTACTTTGGGATTATTTTATGATTCATTTTTTGACTAATTTTGGACATTTTTGACTCGGGTTTGGACTCAGTTTGGACAAAAATTGTCTAAAACTATTTTGGACTATTCTGGCCAATTTTTTTGATTTTTAGCTTTTTTGTGTGTTTTACCCATTTTTGACACATTTTTAAAACTCATTTTGGACTATGTTTGAACTAATTTTTTGACATTTTTTAAAATTCATTTTTGACTCATTTTTGGACTAATTTTGGACATTTTTAAAACTAATTTTTGACTCATTTTTGGACTAATTTTGGACATTTTTAAAATTCAGTTTGGAGTCATTTTGGACTTATTTTTAAAAATAAATTTTGGACTATTTTTGAACTAAATTTGGACTCATTTTTGGACTAATTTTGGACTCAGTTTGACTCATTTTTTAACTCATTTTGGAAACCGGAGGGAAGCTGTGCTGCCTGTTTCCAGACAATAACATCTACAAACGGAGCGTTGAAGCTCTCAGGTCTGAGAGGAAGAGGAGGAGGAGGAGGAGGAAGAAGAAGTGGCCCACTAATGGGAGATGATGAATAAAATGAGAACAGGTCTGTTCCTCTTTATCTGGACCGGTTCTGTTCCCTCCCTTCCCTTCATTCCTCCCATCGCTCTAGTCTAAAATTGCGAACAGAACAGCTGGTAATTGAAGATCATTGTCTCTCCTCGGGCCCTCAGGATTCGACTCTCGCTGTTTGCTTTGTTCCTCTTTTCCTGCTCATAAACTCCACAAACCTCCCCATTTTTTTGTTTTTTTTTTCTTGAAATTGGATTTTCATTTGGACCAGGAGCACCCGTCGTGTTTATGCCGTCTTCCCTCCCATCAATTTTCCTTCCTCTTCTCTCTCCTCACTTCATTTCAGGCCCGTCTCCTCCGGTGAATTATCTCCTCTCGGCCCGACTCGGACAGGAGCTCCATTTTCCTCCTGATGGCTCGGAGAGAAAAAAAGGAGAAAGAATCAGTTTGGGGTTTGCTGCCAGGCGGAGGAGAGAAGAAGCCGAGAAGATCCTGAGGGAGCAGTCGGTGTTCCTGAAGGAACAGGATGTTCTGACCTCACAGCTTTATTTCCGCTCTAAGTTGATATTTGATCGTATTAAAAACACATTTTTGTCTCATTTGTGGAAAAGACTCCTCGGATGAGACGGAAGGATCACGACTCCAATATGTTGATGAATATTTTTTTTTTCCCTTATAAATTACTGCAGCTGCATTTAAAATTCCATCATTTGGCCGTAATGAGCTGCGGCTCCCCAGCATGAATAGAAAACAAATCAGAGATGAGTGTGGAGCCACAACATGCTGAGAAAGAACAGACTTTATGGACATTAAACTGATTAAAGCTGGACTTATTTCACCCCCAACAAGGAAAATCCATCCATCCATCCATCCATCCATCCATCCATCCATCCATCCATCCATTATCTATACACTGCTTAATCCTCATTAGGGTCATGGGGGGGCTGGAGTCTATCCCAGCTGACTCAGGTGAAGGCAGGGGACACCCTAGACAGGTCACCAGTCTGTCACAGGGCTACATACAGAGACAAACAATCACTCTCACATTCACACCTACGGGCAATTTAGAATAATCAATTAACCTCAGCATATTTTTGGACTGTGGGAGGAAGCCGGAGTACCTGGAGAAAACCCACGCATGCACAGGGAGAACATGCAAACTCCATGCAGAAAGATCCCGGGAAAGCCGGGATGTGAACCAGGGATCTTCTAGCTGCAAGGCGACAGTGCTAACCACTACACCACTGTGCAGCCCACAAGGAAAATCATCTCATCTAAACGCAGAAAAAGATCACGATGATGATAATAATGTGAAATATCTGCATTATTTTGGTGTTTCTTGTTGGATGTTGCAGGTTTATTCAGGCTTGTCCATAGAGCTACAGTCATTAATTAATTACTTAATTAGCTGTTAGACTTTAGATGACTCACCAGTTAATTCTTGAAAGCCTTTTTTTTAACTGAAAGTCTAAATTCCAGCTTCTTAAATGTGAATATTTTCTAGATTTCAGTTTTTTTTCTGCCACTAGGTCAGCAAACTGAATATTTTTTCAATAATTTAGGACATTTTATAGAATAAACAATGAATCATTTAATCAGCTTGAGTATTTTTATTTTATTTTTTGCAAAAACAAGCATTTTCTGTGACTTTAGTTTCTTAAATTTGAATATTTTTTTGGTTTCTTTCACCTCTGTAACTTCGTCATTTTGGACTTATTTCTGAAGAATTTTGAACATTTTTGACCAACTTTTGGACCCATTTTGGACTCATTTTTTGACTCGGTTTTTGACAAATTTTGACTCAGTTTTCGAGTAAGTTTTGCACTAATGTTTGACGCATTTTTTAGATTAATTTCTGACAAAATTTTGACAAATTTTTGACACATTTTTGGATTAATTTTTGACCTTTTAAAACAGTTTTTTAAATTCATTTTGAGTCATTTTAGAGAATGTTGAGTCATTGCGGACACTTTCAAACCATTTATGACAATAGAGAGACATTTTGGACACATTTCTTCATTTAAATCTGCATTTTCTGAAAGTAAAAACACGAAACCTCCCAGGTGTGAAGACATGAAAGTGTCCCCTGTCCTGGGGTTGGTTGGTTTCCCTCAGCAGGCAGCACCAGAGGGGTGGAGTCGCTTCATTTTGTCCATCGATCAGCTTTAAATGTGTTCCTGTTCTAATCGTCAGCCGTGAAATACTGTATATTGGCCGCCGCTGCCATCATCAACCTGACTGGCAGTTTATGGCAGCATGAAATTAAAAGCCCGGTGTTTTATCACGAGCCGACATCACTCTGTGAGCTCATCGGTGATGTCAGAGCGGCGCCGCCTGCAGCCGTGATATTGCAGGAATCAGCCATCCGAGCGTTGAGAAATTAGCTTGTCTCTCGCCTTCGCTGTTATTGATCACCTGACTTCCTTATACATTTCCACATAATAGGCAGCAGAGACTTAATTAGTCAAAGGACAGGCTGGGTAATTACATGTCACTTTAACAATGTGTTTTATTGCCTACAAGCTCTGCTGGTACCAAGCGGATCTAATGGTGGATTTAATGCAAAGTGGATAGAGAGGGAGGGATGGATTATGTTCATACAAAAGGAATATATTAGTTTGTTGAGCAGCAGTGAGGGCAGGAGGCTAATTTTTCTTTATAAATTCTTCCTCCTGGAGGTGATTTTGTGCCTCGGATCACGATTTCATGCCAAACATTCAGCACAGATTCCAAGAAATTAGATGTTTATGAGTCAAAATCCAAGACATTTGGGTGAAAATGTTCACTTAACTCCAAAATTATATTTATTTTATTGATCCAGTAGGTTTTTATTTCCTCTCATGATCATTTTGTACAAATTTTGACTCATGTTTTTCAACCTTTCTGGAAAAGTTTAGACCATTTTGAACAATCTTTTTTTGGACTAATTTTTTAACTCATTTTTGGACTAATTTGATTCAGAAATGACAAAAATGGAACAAAACAACAAAAGCGAGACACAAAATTACAAAAAACAGACACAAAACAACAAAAACAAGACACAAAATGACAAAAACGAGAAAACGACAAAAACAAGAAACAAAATGACAAAAACGAGGCAGAAAACGGCAAAAATGAGACACAAAATGACAAAAAACAGACACAAAACAGCAAAAACGAGACACAAAATGACAAAAATGAGAGAAAACAAAAAAACAAAACTAAAGCTGTGAGATAAACGTGGAGGGATAAAATAGCACACAAATCAAAATATCCATTTAAAGCACCTCAGAGTTACTTGATAAATGTCCTCATTGTAATCACTGTGTCTGCTTTTAGTTTGGGCCTGTTTCATTCAGCCGAATTAAGAACAAAAATGCAGTTTTAATGCAACACCCTCATGTTAGTGAATGTGCAGAGGAGATAAACTTAACCCTTTAACTGAAGTGTGCTCTATTATTCCGTCTATTGATTCTGGTTCCAGCCTGTTTATCGCAGCGCCACGTCTTTTTTGTTTCCAAAAAAATGAAGCAATTTGTCCAAAGGGGCTTTAAGTGGCCGTTTAAAACATTCCTGGCCGTTCGGCTGACACGATATTGACCAACAGAGCCGTCGAACCGTTAAATCTGGCAAAGGCACGACTCCCCAAGGACCGATCTGAACACGTTTACGGAGCGATCTCCTCGGGTTCTATCAGACGTCATCCATAAACATGCTGGATATCGATTCTAAGGCATCTGAGCATGTTTACCGTGTCACACTTTAGCTGCAGATTTAGCACATAAAGCTAATTAGCATCCAGTTTCTCCCACTTAAGAGACATTAAGGCTGAAAAATAACCTTATTACATCTTGTCCAGCAGCGGGGCGCATATGTGTGTATATATATATATATATACATATATATATATATATATATATATATAATGCAGAGTCAAGGTTCCAGTTCTTGGATATTTTGACTTGAAAGCTGTAAAAAAAAAAAAAAAAAAAAAAGTCCCAAATAGCTTAAAAGTCTTCCAAAATGATTCCAAAATAACTCAACATCTGACAAAAATGACTCAAAATTGTGCAAAAAGACAATTATTGGACCTTAAAACTACTCAAATCCAGTCTTTGGTCAACATTTCACCAACTGTTGAGGTTCTAACATCAGTAGAATCTGATGGGTTAAAGTTTTACCTGATATAAAATTAGTCAAAAAATTTGTTAAAAAATAGTTAAAAATTAGTCAAAAATTTGTTGAAAATTAGTCCAAAAATTAGCCAAAAGTGAATCCAAAATGAGCCAAAAAATTTGTCAAAAAATTGTCGAAAATTAGTCAAGCATTAGTCTAAAAATTAGGAAAAAATTGTCGAAAATTAGTCCAAAATGAGTCAAAAGTGAGTCAAAAATTTGCCCAAATTAGTCCAAAAATTTGTCAAAAATTAATTGAAAATTAGTCCTTCAGTCATCCAAGAGGAGTCTTTTTAAAATATTTTTTCATTTTGACAAAATTTTCTCTCATTTTAGGTAGTTTGAGTCATTTTTAATAGAATGTTTCCGTGTTTCCAGACTTTTCCTGTCAGGAGAAAGATGTTTCACCATGCTGGATGGATCTCCAACAATCTCTGGTCACTGTTTTCATCCATTTTTTGTGCTTTATTGTGGTATTTTTTGTGGTTGTTTTGTCTCTTTGTGATGCTTCTGTGTCTTGCTTGTGTCGTTCTGTGCCTTGGTTTGTCATTTTGTGCCATATTTCTGTCTGTTTCTATCTTGGGATCAGTAATATAATGATATATCAGTCAGTGAGACCAAAGCAGAACTTTTACCTTTATTTTGCTGCATTCTGATTCTGAACTTTCCGTGCAGGACATTAACCTCTGGTGAAGCGTTTCCTCGTTGCTGTATGTGTGCTTTAGGAAACCAACATCTACGCTGCAGAATCCAGCGCTTCTGTCCCTTTTTAACCTCCAGCTGAGTCTCTGCAGTGTTTCATGTGGATCTCAGCTCTGAAGGACCAGCAGGAAATCGACGCTCTGCAGCCGCCTGCCGCCTCCATCACAGAGTTCCTCGATCGCCTTTAACAGACCAACATCATTAACAGGAAGCTCTTCCTCCTCGGCCTCACCCAGCGTGACATTTTGTCTCTCATTTTGGCCATTTTATGTCTCGTTTTGGTCCTTTTGTCTCTCATTTATGTCATTTTATGTCTCATTTTTGTGTCTTGTTTTCATAATTTTGTGTCTCTTTGGAACAGTTTTGTCTCTTTTCTGTCACTTTGTCTCATTTTTGTCGTATATTTATCTACTTTTTGTCGTATTCTGTCCTCTTCATGCTGTTTCAGTTCTAGTTTTTGTCAATTTCCTGCTCGGCTCCACCCAGCCGTCTCTGTGACAGTGATTGGATTGCCCTTGATTTCTTTTTTTCCCTCTTTGACGTGTCAGATCTGTATTTCTGGGGCAGCACCGGGAGGAATTAGCTTTAAAAAGGACTCACTCCATATTCAAACATCCATTTGGTCCTCCCTTCCTGCTCTCGGAGCTCGGCGGCCTGCAGCCAGAGCCGGCGTTTGACGAGTCGCTTCATTTATTCCTGGGATCAGCCGTCACTCTCAGGAAGTTTTAAATGAGCCGCTAGACCTGGACGGAGACGGACCAGAGTCCATATTTTAACTCCAGAGCCATCAGCCGGGCCTCGTGTCGTCCTCCTCAGCCCCACCCAGCCGCCTCCCTGACATTTTGTGTCTTAGTTTAGTTGTTTTTTCTCATTTTTGTCATTTTCTGTCTCATTTTTGTTGTTTTGTTTCTCGTTTTTGACGTTTTGTGTCTCATTTTTGTTGTTTTGTGTCTCATTTTCGTCATTTTGTTTCTCGTTTTAGTCATTTTCTGTCTCATTTTTTTCATTCTGTCGCTCTTTTGACGAGTCGCTCCATTTGTTCGTGGGATCGGCCGTCAGCCCGTCAGAGTCAGGAAGTTTTAAATGAACCCGTGGACCTGGACAGACCAGAGTCCATATTTTAACTCCAGAGCCGTCAGCCGGGCCTCGTGTCAGCGACGCAGTGGAGGGGAAAAGCCACCCAGAAGTTCCTCTTTATGCTGATGGAACGAGCTGATTCGGTTTACATACATTAAAATACATTATGGAGCTCTGAAAGGCCACAGAGGCTCATTTAGAGAAACACAAAGTTCACTTTAGAACCGAGAACTCGTGGAGTGTCTTTTCTTCTTCTTTCCCCCTGGTTTCTTCCTCCTACGAGCTGCTGTCAGTCAGGTCTGGATAAAGGCTTTTTAACTCTTTGCTGCTC
Organism: Amphiprion ocellaris; assembly: GCF_022539595.1. Taxonomy (NCBI): domain Eukaryota; kingdom Metazoa; phylum Chordata; class Actinopteri; family Pomacentridae; genus Amphiprion; species Amphiprion ocellaris. Next base: position 550,783 of record NC_072778.1, on the reverse strand, counting down.
TGAATTTAAATCCTTCTGTTCTGTGGGTTTATTCTACAAACATCTGCGTTGGAGTAAAGCAGTAGAAACACTCGAGTTCGACCCTGAGGATGAAAAGCTGCAGATTCATGTTGAGTCTACAGAGAAGATGCTGAAAGAAATGTTCTCAGAGCTGAAAAGATGGAAAGATGAGAACGTTATTATCCTTCAGCCGAGGACATTAGACACTCTTAACCAGAAAAATTAAATAAAATGATACTAAAATAAAATAAATTATGTAAATGATGAGTGTATAATAATAACAACAACAACAATAATAATAAAAACATGAGTTTTCATACAATTTCATACATTATCATTGATATTCCTGAATAAAACTTTCTAACTCAATTTAATTTTATTTTATTTCAATTTATTACATGAAATTCTATTTTATTTTATTTTTACATTCAGGGACTTTGGCCAAATTAGAATCTTGTTTGACTCTCAACATCGATGCCAAATATACAAACAAACAAACAAGCAAACAAATAAACAAACAAAATAGGAAAAAAATAGAAAAATGAAAAGATGAAAATAAGAGCATTTTATTGCTTTTCTATGGAAGAAATTAGTCATTCCGAAGCAAAAAATACTAATAAAATTATAACAAAATAAATTATGTAAATTGTGAGTTTATTATTATTATTATTATTATTATTATTATTAATAATAATAATAATAATAATAATAATAATAATAATAATAATAATAATAATAACAATAACAATAACAATAATAATAATAATAATAATAATAATAATAATAATAATAATAATAATAATAATAATAATAATAAATCAATAAATTAATTAAATATAATAAAAAATAATCTAATCAGTGAGTCAATAAAATATGTTTTTGTTTTTTTTTTTACATTCAGGGACTTCGGCTAAATTAGGATCTTGTTTGATTCAACTCAACACTGACACCAAATATACAAGAAAATAAAATAAAAAACCTTGAATTTACTATTTAACACTTTCAACATCTCCATAATTTAATTAAGTTTTTCTACATTTTTAGAAAACAGTGTTTACTTTTCAACTACAAGCAGCTTCCAACAGGTTGAACTGCAGAAAGAAAAATAATTTAAAAATAAAAATGTGAAAAGAGAAAAAAGAAAAGATGAAATTATGAGCATTTTATTGTTCTTATGTTGATGAAATTAGTCATTCGTAACCTGAAAAATAATTTTAAAAATTCAAATAATATGAATATACAGAATAAAACAGAACAAATTATGTAAATAGAGAGTATAATTATAATTATAATCATTATTAAAAATAATAAAACAATCTAATAAGTGAGTCTTATTATTATTATTATTATTATTATTATTATTATTAATAATAATAATAATAATAATAATAATAATAATAATAATAAACCTTTAAAAATGTTGTACAGTATCATAGATTTTCCAGAATAAAATATATTTTTAAAAAATGATTATATATATTATAATTTTTTTTTTAAAAAAGTATGGCAAATAACACAATTTCTAATTAAATTGACAAAAATAGATTGTGAGTTTACAAGAGTTTGCAACTGCAAAAACAAATAAAATTTCCATTTCTTTAAAAAGAAATTGAATTTCTTTGACACAAGTCTGTTAAAATACTTTTACAAATTTAGCACAATTTTCACAAATATTTCTTTATTATTGAATTGCTTCAAAATCTAATAAATTCAGATTTAATATTATATATTTCTAAAAGAACAAATAGAACAGTTTTTTTTAATGTGCAAACATCCCATAATGTGTAATAACTGGAGGGAGTTTATGTGTTTTATTTATATTTATAATTTTCCATGGGATGCTGCTGGTTTTAGATGCTGTTTTTATTAATTTGTTTTATTTATACGTACAGATGTGTGAGTTGCTCTGCAGGTTGGCTTCCAGTTTTTAACCCTTTTAACCCGGTTTCAGCATTTTAACCTCTTAGATCTGGCTTTATGGAGCTTCTTGTGACCCTTTTATAAATTAACCTTTTATCACCAAATGAATTTATGGCAGCGAACAGTTTCTCATTGAATCCATCCATCAGTCTCTCTGGAGAAACGATTTTACTTCTAAAGTCGACGCCATCTGTGTTTTAAACACAAGGACTCTTTATGCATGCTTATAGATTTAATAATGAATACTCACGGTCGACAGCCTCTTCCTCTCCTCTTCCTCCTGGTTCCACCTGGTTCCTCCTTCATCTCCTCTTCCTCCTGGTTCCACCTGGTTCCTCCTTCATCTCCTCTTCCTCCTGGTTCCACCTGGTTCCTCCTTCATCTCCTCTTCCTCATGGTTCCTCCTTCATCTCCTCTTCCTCCTGGTTCCTCCTTCATCTCCTCTTCCTCCTGGTTCCTCCTTCATCTCCTCTTCCTCCTGGTTCCTCCTTCATCTCCTCTTCCTCCTGGTTCCTCCTTCCTCTCCTCTTACTCCTGGTTCCTCCTTCATCTCCTCTTCCTCCTGGTTCCTCCTTCATCTCCTCTTCTTCCTGGTTCCTCCTCTTCCTCCTGGTTCCTCCGTCTCTTCCTCCTGGTTCCTCCTTCATCTCCTCTTCTTCCTGGTTCCTCCGTCTCTTCCTCCTGGTTCCTCCGTCTCTTCCTCCTGGTTCCTCCTTCATCTCCTCTTCCTCCTGGTTCCTCCTCCATCTCCTCTTCTTCCTGGTTCCTCCTTCTCTTCCTCCTGGTTCCTCCTTCCTCTCCTCTTCCTCCTGGTTCCTCCTTCATCTCCTCTTCCTCCTGGTTCCTCCTCCTCTTCCTCCTGGTTCCTCCTTCATCTCCTGTCTCCTCCTTCCTTCCTCTCGGGGATCTCCAGGGTCTTCGCCTCCTCAGAAACCTGACCTCCCATCTGAACGCCGGCTGGCCCTGTCCTGACATCCATTAGCGGGTCCCGTGGGAGGGGTCGGGACCTCTGCTCCGACAGGTAGCATGGAGGGGTGGGGCTTCACCTGAAGCAGGTGTGCGGCGGGGCGGAGGAGATTCTAGACGGCCGTTATCTAATCTGTTGTCTCCTAATGAGGCTCGGAGACGTGGGTCTGCTGCCGGGCTCTTTGTGGCGCTAGGACTAATTACATCGCTGCGTTTAGCGGAGGACAAGCTCCGGCTTCAGGTGTCTTGTCTCGGGTTACCTGAGAATCCCCCATCGGACAGAGCCGCCTTGTTCTGGGGCCGTTTGATCCGGAACATTCCTGCCTGCTCAGGAGCTTCTCAGGAGGATTAAACGGAGGGACGTCTTTAAAACGGCGGCAGATCGCCGGATTGGATGGTGAAAGCTGCAGACAATCACCGCTCTCAGGACTTATTTCTCTCCTTTTACCTCCCAAGTGAGAAGAAAAACTTCCTGGAGGAACAGAGGAATCACACAAACCGTACATTTAGTTCTGTGGTTTGACCTGAAAACACCATTTATCCTCAAGTTCTGACCTTGTGACCTTTACATTTAGCTGTTTTTTCTGCACATAAATCACATTTTCACAATTATTAACTCCGTTTTTGCAAATATTTAGTCGGTTAGCATGTTAAATTGAATTTTAGACGTTGTAGGTTTACAGATCTGCTCTAAAGTTTGACTGTAAACTGGTATTTATCTATTTTTTATAGCATTTTTCCAGCTCAGCATGTTATCTACAACTTATTCTACTCATATATTTAGTATTAAGTGACTGAAAACTTGTCCTAAATTCCAAAAATGTCTCTAAAATGACATAAAAGTTGTTCAGAATGAAACAAATTTGTTTAAATCGACTCAAAATAAGTTTTACAGGGCAACTTTCTAACGCTTCGATTGTTTCAGGAACATAGGACTGTTTTTTATTCCACAGATTTAACTTCAGCTCAGCAGAAAAACATTAAATAAAACTCACAAAGTCCAAGTTTTCTGGACAGAAGTTCAAAAAGGAACTTTTAGTGATGATTTTACGTTTTACGCTTTGTGGTGATTTTTTTCTGTTGATTTTGTGTCTTTTTGTGCTAATTTTACATCTCTTTGTGGTAATTCTACATCTTTTTGTGGAGATTTTAGATCTTTTTGTGGTGATTTTGTGTCTTTTTGTGGTAATTTTACATGTTTTTTGTGGAGATCTTTTTGTGTTTGGTCCCATAAAGCCTTTAAACCTGGTGTCGTTTTGCTGTTGTTGCTGTTGTTGTATTTTCATGTTGTGTTGTCCTTGTTGTTACTGTGTTGTGTTTTCATGTTGTACTGTTGTTGAAATGAAGCTATGTCGTTAAATCGAGACCAGCCGTTGAAACGGGCCACACTCTGTTAGAGTGAGGACATAATGTTGTGTAATTCCTTCTACTTTCCACGCATTAATTATTCATGTTCCTCCCACCAGAAGAACCCACCGGGAGCAGCTGATTGGTTGGTTGAGTCTGAAGAACTTAGAGCTGAAAAACACTTAAACTTAAAAGCGAATCATCAAAACACAACGTTTTTATGGTTCAGGAAAAGATTGGCTTCAGTTGGAACGCTGCTGTTTGCTGCTTTATTCAGGTTTATGGTTTCAGAAGAAAACAAAACACACTAAAGCTTCCAGTCATGAAATATCAAGATTTGTATGATAAAATTAATGTAGCAGGTGTAAATATTAGAATTAAGAACCTAGAGTGTTATTTATGGTGGGGATTTAGAGGAATAATTTACATGTTAGCAATTAAAAATGTACAAACATTATATTAAACACTACTTCTAATGCATATGAGACCCGACAGTGTTATTAATTATAGAGAAAAATACAACTAGTAATAATTAAGCTGCAATACTAAGAATCACCAACCTTAACCCAACTAATGTAAATATTAATTGATTTTGGATGAATTTGGTGTCATTTTGTAAAAGTTTCTGGTCAAGTTATTTTGGTCTTTTTTCTCCGCTTACAACAAACTTTTGTTCATTTTTAAGTATATTTTTGAAGAAAAGCATTGAGTCAGCTTGGACAGATTAGCAGATCATCCTGGTTCTGTGTTGAAAACAGCATTTGATGATTGTGGAAGTCATTTTTAAATGAAAAAATGTAAGAATTTGCTGCTTTTCTTGGACAAAGAATCTACAAGTCAAATTTAAAGTCAGTTTTGAGTTATTTTGTAAAAGTTTCTTAAAGTTATTTTGGTCTTTTTTCCATTTACAACAAATTTTGAGTTAAATATGGACAGTTTTTGTTCATTTTGGAGAAACTTTAATTCACTTTTTAAGCATATTTTTTTAAGTCAGTTTGGACAGATTAGCAGATCATCCTGGTTATGTGTTGATCACAGGATCTGGTGATTATTGAAGTCATTTTTTTCAACAAAAAAATGTAAGAATTTGCAGCATTAATTAATTAATTAACATAAATGAATGCAAAAATTCCATTTAAATTACACACAATAATAAGTTTGTGTAATTGACAGGATTATTATGTTAAAACAACTCATCAACACAACATAAAAGGTTCATATGAATCAATAAAAGTGGAGTTTTCGCTGCTGAATGCTGATTAATATGGAAACTACATGTTCATGAGCTGCAGTGTTCAGACTCTGAGGAGCTGCAGAGAAAAATAAAATTCGTAAATAATTAAAACAATGATAAAATCGACAATTACTGCTAATTGTTATCCTCAAAAAGAATAAAACTAGAGAGCCCAGGTGTGAATAATCTGATAATTACAGAGCACGGACAGATTAACAGGAATAACATGCAAGAAAACACAAAACAATTTAACCTGCAAATCACGAAAATAAATAAATAAATCAGCACAAAGCAAATTTACGGTAATAAATGCATAAAAAAAATCATTCTCAGAACTTAAAATGATGCAGATGGTGATCTGTTTGTTCATGATTTCTGATATTTGATGGGTTCTTACATAAATCTGCAGAATATTTGTCAGATTATAGTTTTTTTGTGGGTGTTCACGTATTTCTGGAGTTCCTCAGGGTTCAAATTTAGGCCCACTCGCATTTATAATTCTATATAATAAAACTTATTTCTAACTGGGGAGGCCTTCATACACTGACTCCGATTCAGCTTTTCATGAAACTTTTAATGGTTCTCTTGGTAAATAGATCTTTGTGGACCTGAAACTGGATCTTTAACAGCGTCATAGAGCAGAATCAGTTTTCCTTCTAGTTGGAACCTCCATGTTTCTATTTGAGGCTCCACATGTTGAGCAGTGGAGTGTTTTATGGTGTTTTTGTGTTAGTTTTAGTGGCATTTTGTGGTGGTTTTTGTGGTGTTTTCTTTGATGGTTTTGTGGTTTTATGTGGTGGTTTTTGACGTGGTTTCTGTGGTGGGTTTTATAGGGTTTCTGTGGTGCTTTCCTTGGCAGTTTTTGTGGTGTTTTGCAGTGGTTTTTGCGGTGGTTTTTGTATTAGTTTCTGTCGGGCTTTCTGTGGTGTTTTCTTTGGTGGTTTTTCCATTAGTTTCGTAATGGTTTCTTCGGTGGTTTTTGTGGTGTTTTGTGTTGGTTTTCGGGGTGGTTTCTGTGACATTTGTGGTGGTTTTGTGATGATTTCTGTAGCGGTTTTTATGGTGTTTCATGGTAGTTTTGTCAGTGTTTTGTGTTGGTTTTTGTGGTGTTTTTTGGTGTTTTTGTGGTTTCTGTAGTGTATTTTGTTGTGGTTTTTGTGGTGGTTTTTGTGGCGTTTTGTTTTGGTTTGTGTGTTGGTTTTTCTGGTGTTTTGTGGTAGTTTTAGTGTCTTTTGCAGTGGTTTCTGTGGTAGTATAAGTGTTTTTTGCAGTGGTTTCTGTGGTGGTTTTAGTGTTTTTTGCAGTGGTTTCTGTGGTGGTTTTAGTGTTTTTTGCAGTGGTTTCTGTGGTGGTTTTATGCTGTCTTTTGTGGTGTTTTGTTTTGATTTTTTGTGGTGCTTTGTGGTGGTTTCTGAGTTTTTGCTTTGGTTTTTGTGATGTTTTCTTTGGTGGTCTTTGTGTTGGTTTTTGGGATGGTTTCTATGTTAGTGTTTGTGGTGGTTTCTGTGATGTTTTGTGGTGTTTCCTTCAGTGGTTTTAGTGTTAGCTTTGCAGTGTTTCCTTTGGTGGTTTCTGTGATGGTGGTCTCGGCTCTTTCCCTCTCCATTTTTCGTCAAGTGGCAGATCTGCTCAGTCATGAATGAGTTCATTACGGTGCGGTGGGGAGGAAGCCGGTGAGCGATTACATGCATCCCACCTTCCTCCGCTGCCCGCCGTGATTAAGATGCATCTGCAGCGTGAGCTCGCCGCCCGGCTGCTTTGTGCATTCATCAACATCAGTTTAATGAAGTGATCAGAGGCTGGGATCAGACGCAGCACAGAAATATTACTCCATTAGCCTTTCCTGAGCTTCCTGCAAAAAACAGGAAACACTGACCCGAGGCGTCGGCTTGTTTTCTCTCAGAAACAGACGAGTGTGAAGCGTAAGTGATTACCTGTCCGGCCTCTGCAAACACAAACCTTCTTTTCTGAATAAAAGGACGATCTTTCATTCCCGCACTTCAAACAGGAGTCCCCCCTCCGCCTCCACCCGGCTTCTCTCTGGCGGCGATGATGTTAATAAACTGTCAGCATGTGGCACTTTGTAATTGGGTTTGTGCCTTGTTTAACAAAGAGCGATTAGATAGTTAGAAGGGAGAGCGGCAATCTATCCACCTCTCCCGTGAAATGAGCCGAGCGTCTCATCCATGAATGTGTTATCCCGGAGGAGCGGCGGCTGAGATGTGTCTGTTATGGCTGGTAAATAAACCGGAGAAGCAGCTCCCGCCCCTCCGTCTCTGCTCCTGACATCATAAAGCCTCTGAAACACCGCCGTAAACACGACACGACGCACACGCTGACCGCTAGGAACACTTCGCTCCCAACAAAGAGCTTATTTATGATGTCTGGTGATTTAGAGACCAGACCAGGAACTTGCAGAAGAACCGGAGCTGCAGGTGGATCACAGGATGGAAGAACTTCAGCTGCCAGCATGGAGGTAGAACCAGCATGGATGGAGGTAGAACCAGCATGGATGGAGGTAGAACCAGCATGGAGGTAGAACCAGCTGGAAGGTCATTGGTCAACGTGTTCATCAGCAAGTCATAATTAGATGCTTCCATGTTTTGTTTCAGAGTTTTTGACAAAGAAATGACTCAGAAATGGTCCAAAATGACTAAAAATGGTTCAAAATGACTTAAAATTGGTCCAAGATGGTTTAAAACTTGCCCAAAATGACTCCAACTTGTCCAAAATTGCAAAAAAATTGGTCCACAATGACTAAAACGTGGTTCAAAATGATTTAAAATTGGTCCAAAAATGGTTTAAAATGAACATTTAGCTGTATCATTGATCCTGTTGGTCTCCATCAGTCTGAACATCCAAAGTTTCACCTCCTTCTTTTTTATAAACTCTTAAACACTGCTGGCTTCCTCAGGGATCCTGAGTCAACAGAACTTTTCTAATCCTCAGCTGGACTGAGGTCTAAACTCTGACTCGACCTTTAAACCATGTCTGTGGAGCTTCGGCGGTTCTCCTCTAGGATTCTTCAACCTCCACTGAACTAAACTCTTCTGGATTGTTGGTATTTACTTGGTGATTTTACTTGTTTTCTGTCTGTTGTCTAGTTTGGTTTTTATCTCCAGGTTGATATTCTCCACCGACTCCTTTTCTTTTAACACAAAGTACATAATTTACAGGTACAAGTGATTGTTTTTTTGTACATTTTCCAACTTATTCCTGCTGCAGATTCAGTTGTTTGATAAAATATTGACTCTGATGCAAGTGTGACATAAAACATCAAACAGACTGACGATCAGCAGCGCCTCTTTCTTCTTTTGTTTTTATGTTGAATCTATAAAACATTATTTTCTAAAGGTTGATCACACGTTTTAAGGGTTCTGTACGGACATGTGTTTTACTGTTTTTCTCCTGTTGAGTTCTTTTATTTGTGGATTTTCACTCTTTCTTGTACTTCTGGTTTCTGCCGTTTCCTTGGATTCCTTCCTCGTGTTTGGCCTGAATGTGGCTCGCTGCGTCTGTTTCTCTGCTTTCTTTGATAACATCTTTAAGTTTTCCTGACCTCCGGTTCGCCGTATCGCTGATTTTTTTTTAGATGTTTACACGTGGGCGTCACTCGGCTCCACTCGAAGCACTCCGAGAGGTCAATGTTCATCACGGCCCACAATGAGGACGTCGGAGGCAGATTCTCCCTGAAAGCAGAGCTGACCTGCCGGGTGGAAGCGATACGACGGCGGCTCAATGAAGCAGCTCTAAGGAGACGAGCGTAAAGAGGCGTTTAGACGACGGAGAGGCAGGAAAGGTGAAAACATCCGTCATTAATATAGGAGATGATGCAGTTTTCAGGTGGCTGTCAGACAGCAGTTTTTCTCCAACCCTCACTGGTCAGATTTAGGAAAGAATTCCCTCACAGGAAGTGTCTGCAGCAAGTTTTAAACTACAGATCCATTCAGAAGGTCTAAATATCCACATTAATAAATGAGCATATTCACCCCATCCTCACCTCCATCCTCACCTCATCCTCACCTCCATCCTCACCTCATCCTCACCTCCATCCTCCCCTCCATCCTCACCTCCATCCTCACCTCATCCTCACCTCCATCCTCACCTCCCTCCTCACCTCCATCCTCCCCTCCCTCCTCACCTCATCCTCACCTCCCTCCTCACCTCATCCTCACCTCATCCTCACCTCCATCCTCACCTCATCCTCCCCTCCCTCCTCACCTCCATCCTCACCTCATCCTCACCTCCATCCTCACCTCATCCTCACCTCCATCCTCACCTCATCCTCCCCTCCCTCCTCACCTCCATCCTCCCCTCCCTCCTCACCTCCATCCTCCCCTCCATCCTCGCCTCCATCCTCACCTCATCCTCACCTCCATCCTCACCTCATCCTCCCCTCCCTCCTCACCTCCATCCTCATCTCCATCCTCGCCTCCATCCTCACCTCATCCTCCCCTCCCTCCTCACCTCCATCCTCCCCTCATCCTCACCTCCATCCTCCCCTCCATCCTCACAACATCCTCACCTCCCTCCTCACCTCCATCCTCACCTCATCCTCACCTCCCTCCTCACCTCCATCCTCCCCTCCCTCCTCACCTCATCCTCACCTCCATCCTCACCTCATCCTCCCCTCCCTCCTCACCTCCATCCTCCCCTCCATCCTCACCTCCATCCTCACCTCATCCTCACCTCCATCCTCACCTCATCCTCACCTCATCCTCCCCTCCCTCCTCACCTCCATCCTCCCCTCCCTCCTCACCTCCATCCTCCCCTCATCCTCACCTCCATCCTCCCCTCCATCCTCACAACATCCTCACCTCCCTCCTCACCTCCATCCTCCCCTCATCCTCACCTCCATCCTCCCCTCCATCCTCACAACATCCTCACCTCCCTCCTCACCTCCATCCTCACCTCATCCTCACCTCCATCCTCACCTCATCCTCACCTCCATCCTCCCCTCCATCCTCCCCTCCATCCTCACCTCATCCTTCCCTCCATCCTCCCCTCCATCCTCACCTCATCCTTCCCTCCATCCTCCCCTCCATCCTCACCTCATCCTTCCCTCCATCCTCCCCTCCATCCTCACCTCATCCTCACCTCCATCCTCACCTCCATCCTCCCCTCCATCCTCCCCTCCATCCTCACCTCCATCCTCACCTCATCCTTCCCTCCATCCTCCCCTCCATCCTCACCTCATCCTTCCCTCCATCCTCACCTCCATCCTCACCTCATACTTCCCTCATCCTTCCCTCCATCCTTCCCTCCATCCTCACCTCATCCTTCCCTCCATCCTCACCTCCATCCTCACCTCATCCTTCCCTCCATCCTCCCCTCCATCCTCACCTCATCCTTCCCTCCATCCTCACCTCCATCCTCACCTCATACTTCCCTCATCCTTCCCTCCATCCTCACCTCATCCTTCCCTCATCCTTCCCTCCATCCTCCCCTCCATCCTCACCTCATCCTTCCCTCCATCCTCACCTCCATCCTCACCTCATCCTTCCCTCATCCTCCCCTCCATCCTCACCTCATCCTTCCCTCCATCCTTCCCTCCATCCTCACCTCATCCTCCCCTCCATCCTCACCTCCATCCTCACCTCATCCTTCCCTCATCCTTCCCTCCATCCTCACCTCCATCCTCACCTCATCCTCACCTCATCCTCCCCTCCATCCTCACCTCATCCTTCCCTCATCCTTCCCTCCATCCTCACCTCATCCTTCCCTCATCCTTCCCTCCATCCTTCCCTCCATCCTCACCTCATCCTCCCCTCCATCCTCACCTCCATCCTCACCTCATCCTTCCCTCCATCCTCACCTCCATCCTCACCTCATCCTCACCTCATCCTCCCCTCCATCCTCACCTCATCCTTCCCTCATCCTTCCCTCCATCCTCACCTCCCTCCTCCCCTCCATCCTCCCCTCCATCCTCACCTCATCCTTCCCTCCATCCTCCCCTCCATCCTCACCTCATCCTTCCCTCATCCTTCCCTCCATCCTTCCCTCCATCCTCACCTCATCCTTCCCTCCATCCTTCCCTCCATCCTCCCCTCCATCCTTCCTTCCATCCTCACCTCCATCCTCACCTCCCTCCTCACCTCCCTCCTCCCCTCCATCCTCACCTCCATCCTCACCTCCATCCTCCCGTCCATCCTCACCTCCCTCCTCACCTCCATCCTCACCTCCATCGTTCCCTCCATCCTCCCCTCCATCCTCACCTCCATCCTCACCTCCCTCCTCCCCTCCATCCTCCCTTCATCCTCCCCTCCCTCCTCCCCTCCATCCTCACCTCATCCTCCCCTCCCTCCTCACCCTCTGATAGGAGACGTTTGGCAGCAGCTGACAGCAGAGGTAGTTTTCCGTCAGCGGTGACACCTCCACCCTGAAGCCTGACGTGAAAAATCTCCCCCGAATCTGCAGTTTTTCACCGTTTACGCCTCCAAGAAGAGAAACCCTTCTTTGTGCATGTGAGTTAGGTGCACCAGCGTTGTCTTGGTGGTGTCTGGCGGGTGAGGAGGATGTTGAGGACGGTGTCAGCTGCAGGATGAAGGAGGATGAAGGAGGAGGAGGAGGAGCGGCGTGGCAGCTGTCACTGATAGTTTCCTGTACAGAACGGAGGTGACAGCAGCAGAGCCGAGCGTCTGACAGCCGCCAGATATTCAGCAGCAGACGGACTCTCTGCCAGGAGTTAATACTGACAGAACGGAATTAATATCTGGCACCGACTGCAGCTGTTTAATAGACGGTTCTGACTGTCCAGAATTACAATTACACGAGTTAACAACGTTATTCTGTCAAAAAACATGCCGTAAAACAACACAAAATAACCACATCATAACAAATATGCTAGTTTTCTATAATTACCAGAAATTTTCTACCCTTAATTTTACATGATCATGTGTATTTTGTTTACTTTTTCATAAGAGCAATATCTTTATTTGTATGGCGTCTTTAAAAGCCAAAGTTACAAACTGATTTATAATAAAACAAATGTCAAATAATAATGATAATAAAAAGTAATACGTATAAATACATAACTGATAAATCATATCAAAATCAAGATAAAATAGTCCAGTCAAGTCGTGTCATCCAGTAAAAAGGATCTTACAAAGAGTATATATCTATACAGGAAGTCCTCAGTTTACGACCTACAGCGTTTCTTTGTTATGTCAGAACTGGTTATGTAGAACTAGTTGATGAGTGGATGAATACGTCGTCACATGGTGCTATCAGACGGCTTTGTTTCCATTCTCTGGTTGTACTCCACCTTGGATTGTGCTACATTCACTAACTTTCTGTCCTTCATTATGGCTCCCAGCGTCAGTCAGACTCTTCTGATGCTTGGAAGAAAAGGAAAACCGTCTCCATGGAAGTGAAATTAGATAGAATAAAACGCTGGGAACAGGAGAAACACTGACGAACATCGGAATTATTAGATAAAGTTGTAAAAACAGTGCAACATATTCTGTTATCTTCTTGTAAAATGATTTATATATGCATGAAAGTCATTGATTTTAATGACTTTTCTGAAGAATCGATTGATATCGTGATGCACGCTTTGTTTACTTCGGGCCGTAGGAACGAAACTCCGACGTAAGTTGAGGACCCTCTATATAAAGGATATATTCAGCATGACAAAAGCAGCCTAAAAAAAGAAAAAAATGTAAGGAATGTCTCTTGTCTTTCAGGCTATTTTGGTCTTTTAGAGATGAATTTACATCTTTTTTGCACCGTTTCATTTTGCATCATTTATTTGTTTATTCTGTCTCTTATTTCTGGTCATTCTCTGTCTGTGATCATGTGTTGGTGCTAATTTTACATTAATATTTGTTGGTTTGAATCTCTCTGGTCATTCTGTGTCACGTTTTAAACTGTTGTTGACTGAAACTGGAGTTGAGGTCATCATCTTAATCTAGTCGCTGATACCAGCAGCTGAATCTGCAGTGAGATTTTCAATAAACTTGAATAATAAAATGACATAATTAATCATATGTTTGTCTGAAATGTTTTGACTAATTAAAAGACAGATTTCTGCAGTACAGATCCAACTCAGTGGCAGTATATGCGCAGTGCGTTTAATTTTCATGGTTTTTCTGCAGAAATCTTTGCATTTCTGAGCAGAGCTGTTGACATGTGGCTTGAACTCGATGCTCGTCAACTCACCGGAGACTCGACACCGACTTTCCACGGAGATCTGAAGGGGAACTGATGCAAGGCTTACATCGAACTCCGAAACTGCAGGAGCTCAGCTGAAAAACAGTTTTAAAAAAGGAGAAAGAGTTTCCGGAGAATTATTTCTAAGAAAAATAAAACACAAAACTAAACAAAGGAAAATGAATAAATAAAAAGTTTGGTCAGCAACAGGAGGGAAGATATCACAAAAACACATAAATTTGTCTGGTAATGCTTTTTTATCTAACACAGTTTTCTTTCCCATCACCTCCTGAAATTGGTTTTAATGTTTTCCAGCCACAAGCAGCTTCTCCATCTTCTTTGTGTGGAGCTCTGTGGGGCTCCGGAGTGGATTTAGTCTGCATACGGACAGCTTTCAGGAAACTCGTTTAGCAGATTCAACGGGATCCAGGAGGCGTCTGCACTGGAAAAATGCTCCTCTCAAAACAAGAAAAAAATAACTTATTTCAAGGAACTTTTACCTTGAAATAAGTGAAAAATCGGCCAATAGAACAAGTGAAAAATGGCTTGGTCACATTTCTGGAAATAAGATATGATATTTACAACATTGAGATCTTAAAATTAGCTGGGAAAACTTATTTTAAGCTCTATTTTACCAGGATTGTCAAGCTTAGGTGTCTTAAAATAAGCCAGATATGCTTCCAAAAAATTCTAAAAATATCTAAAGTGTTTCCATATATATCAGTAAAACTTCTGATATTTTCTTTAAGAACATTCGTGAATGTTCTTAAGAAACATTTATAACATTTCTTTTTTTCCACCAAAAAATATTCAAAGATTTCCCAAAAATGTTGAAAATGTGGACATCAGAAGTTTCACTGTGAAAATAAATATATTTTTTCCACATTTTCAAACTTTAAAACGGGTCATTTTGACAGGACGACACGAGGATTAAACTTATTTTGAGTTTTCTTATAAAATTCAACTCAAAACAAGATCATTTCAAGATTATTTGACTTAACAAGATATTTAAGATGCATTGTCTTAAAACAAGTCCCTCCATCTGCTGAAATGTCTCTTGTTAAGTGAATTTATCTTAAATCGAGTGGGATGAGACATTTAGACTAAAAATAGACTTTGAGTGTGTGTAGTGTGGGATGGGCTCGCTGTTTGTGGTCACCAGGTGAGGCTCCAGACAGGTGAGTTTCCTGTTCCAGTCAGACAGAGCAGAGCTGATGTGTTTATTTGGCGTCTGACGCAGTGCTCCAGATAGCAGCTTTAACTCTCCCAGGACCGAGCCGCCTGCCCGCCAGCAGTAACAGCAGAAAGCTAACTTGTTAAAAGTCTGGTCCATCACTCAGCGGCTCTGATAGACAAAATCCATCTACAGTAAATACCAAGGGCACCGCAATATGGCAAAACAAAAACAGCAAGAAATGGGGAAAACACTGCAGATGGCTGACAGAAGGTTCACTTTCTTTGAGTTTTACCAAACAAAAAGCTGCAAATACTGAGCTGCCGACTGTAAATAAGAGCCGGCTGCTTATTTAGCGCCTGCTGCGGGTCACTTTAATCACATTTAGTTAAAGTTAAACCTGAGAGACACCAGAGAAGCTAATTTATTAGTATCTGTGCAGCAGACTGTGCAGAAGCCCATCGCTAGACTGTTTCTTACAAACACAATCAGGTCATTCCAGCAGAATTAACACAAATTAGAAGATTCCCTCGCAGTAAATCTGTATTTATTTCTGCAAACACTGGAACACAATAACTTCTGGGGGCTGTTTTTAAGTATCAAACATGGAATTTTATGGATTTTGGTGAGTTTTATGCACCAAGTTGTGCCTTTTCTGCATGAATTTGAGCATCAAACACTGAATTTCCTGCATTCTTATACATTTTATACATTAATTTGTACCATTTGTGCATGAATTCATGTTGGAAACATCTTTATTTAGAGCAGGGGTCACCAACTATATTTGTCAGAGGGCCAGAATTTTACCAGACAGTCACCTTGGGGGCTGGACCCTCAAACAAAAATTAAATAAAAATCTAATTTTGGCATAACATTATTATTTGATGTTTATTGTTTATATTTTTTTCCATTTCACTACAAAACTGAAGGCATTTTTAGCCTTTATGAGTCAGGCTCCTATCACCTATACCACAGTCGCTCCTAAACCTAACGCACTTCACTGTATTATCCATCAAAGCGTGCTGTGTGCAAAGCTAAGCAGGGAGCTCAAAGAGGTGATGGAGAAAACAATGAAAATTATTAACCACATCAGAGGAAATTCAAGCACGCAGCACTGCCTGTTCCGTAAATTTGTGCTGGAATCCCAGGTTTCTCATGATGACCTGTTACTCCACAATGACGTGCGCTGGCTCAGTAAGGGCAAAGCACTGGAGCGCTTCGTTGAACTCCATGCCCAAGTAGTGGATTTTTTGAAACAAAGGAAATCAAAAGCGGCAGCTGACCATCTCCGCATCATGCAAGACAGAGAATACATGTGCAATGTTGCGTTTTTAACAGACATTTTCTCCCATTTGAATGCACTTAATCTCCAGCTGCAAGGAAAAGAAAAATCAGTGGGGGATTTGGTGGAAAAACTTGATGCCTTTGGGAACAAACTTGATCTGTTCCATGCAGATTTGTTGTCAGAGAGGCTGCTGCACTTCAACACACTGAAGACGGTGGGAGAAAGCAACGTAACAGACAAGATGAAGACATTCATCACACAATTAAAAGACAACTTCTCTGCTAGATTCCATGACTTTTTCATTTCCAGGGATGTCACTGGATTTGTGCGTGACCCATTCACCATCAGCCCAAGTGGAGAATTCTCCACAAACGTGGTGAAAATGATGCCGTTGGACGAGGCGTCCATTCAGAGCGAGCTGGCTGAAATCCAGGCTGCTCTCCATGGTGCTGAAAGCCTGAGCACATTCTGGATGTCTTGTCCCGAGGACTATGGCACATTGAAGACGCTGGCTATGTATGTGCTCACCATGTTGGGTTCAACCTACACCTGCGAGGCTGCGTTCTCCAAGATGAACTCGATAAAAACACACGAGAGGAACCGACTGTCAAACCAGTCTTTGGAGGACTGTTTGCACATAAGTCTGACAGCGGCCAAGCCTGATGTGAAAAAGTTGGTGTCAGAGGGGAAATGTAACTTCAGCCATTAAGCAGTGTGAGGAGCCCATTTCAGCCTTGTGATTTGAAATCGCTATAGCCCACTTAACGTTTTATTTGATGTGCCAACGTTATTTGTGACCTGTTTTGTTCTGGTACCAGGTTAGTATTTATTTACCATGCTATTTTAAGTTATGCCAGTTGGTTTTTCCTCCTTTTTTTGTCCTGAGAAGTCTACTAGTTTGAAGCTTGTTGTTGAGACTTTGAAATAAAAACCAAATGTTAAGTAAGGGCATGAGGAAAAGTTATGTTAAAAAAAAAAAAAAAAAAAAAACTGTGTGAAATAATAAATGTTAAACAGTGCAGCGAGTCTGTCCTCATTTGGGAATGTAGCCTAAATAGAGTCATAAATGGTGGGGATTACTGATAGTTAAGAGTCTCAGTTATTGTTGTTTTCAGTTGCTTTAATAGTGTGGACCACATGATATTTTCTCTTTGATCCTCACAATTTTGGAAATGTCCCTCCTGAGTCCACACTCCTGCAGGAGGACAAACAGACGAGTCTAGGAAGACATTTACATCCAAGTATGAAGACGTCTCGCTGCTGATTCTCTGCTCTGTTTGTCCTTGATGAACGATCATAAAGTCCAAGTGAGCTTTTCCTTTTTCAGTGCAATCAAGCAAGTCAAAAGCATGATTTAAACTGTTTCTCCGTCATCTAGGTAACCCCATCTGACACTGTTTTTACTGTTTCCAGTCCTTGCAGCTGCTGAAGCTTCATCTCAGACGACTGCAGATTTAAATTAAATTTAGGTTCTTATACCCACAACTTCATTACATGTAAGATTGCAAAGGGAAATACTGTCTGATGAGTTGTGTTTTGACGTAATAATGTTGCATCAATTTAATATTGACAGTAATTTAAACTCAAATGTGCACATTTATCAATTTGAAACTGCATTAAAGTGGTAGAAACGTCGTTAAATTGGCTCGATAATTTGGTTTTCCTTCATCGTTAACATGCAGGACAAAATCAGAATATCCAGACTGTGTGTTAGAGGACGGAAAAGGACACAACTTGTGGGCCGCAAAGGGGATATATTCTGGATATATTTTTTAATTCTAATAATAAATTGCCCAAAAGAAATTCCCAAATTACTCAATTTTTCCCACCAAATGTCTCGAACTTTTCAAAATTGACCCAAAACGTGTACAAAATTACATAAAATGTGTCTAAAGTGACTTAAAAATCTCTCCTAATTGACAAAAACATGTCCATCATGGCTCAGAACCCAAAATATTAAATATTTTCTCATGGAAGGAACACAGAAATGCTTTTTGCAAAAAATAAATGGTTGGAAAGTCTTTTTAAAAAAAAAATCAAATTAGAGCCAGGAAGGTCTATAAAATATAGTCAAAATGACCCAAAGTTGGCCAAAATGACAAAAATATTTTCAAAATGACAAAAAGAATTTTCCCTAAATTTCCAAAAATTATTCAAAAGTGACTCAAAATGTGTTCCAAAATGACTAAATTGATATAAAACAGCTAAAACATTGTTTAAAATGATCCCAAACCTATACAAAATGACTTCAAATTTTATCCAAAAGTGCACAAAATCTTCCCTAAATGACAAAACACGTCTATAACGTCTTAGAATTTGTCCAAAATGTATTAATCTAAGGATCATTTTCTCAGTTAATCACTAAACTGTTTCCCAAATCCCAGACTGGCATCTTACATTTGCCTTTTTAGCTTTAAACATAACTAAATAATCATGGAGTTCTCTGATTAAAATGGAACCAAAGAACTGTCTGCAAACTTTTTCCTGCTGAAGTTTTCTGGACTTTCTGAGGCTTGCTGTAAAATAATGTTACCTTATGGTAGTTTTTATAGATTTTTTATCGTTATGTTGGTTAAAGTCAAACTTTTTGTGTCTTTGTGCAGCTGCAAAAATGTAGTTTCACTGTATTCTGGTTTAAATGTAGTTTTTCAGCCTAAAGTCAACCTGATCCAAGGTCTTCATAAAGCTTCTATATTCAGCTTTAATGTCTGGAGGAGCTTCAATAAGCTTCCTATAATGCATGAAGGACGCTGAGTGCTGCTGCTACCAGAATAGAAATACATTTAGAACGTAGTTAAACAGAAAAATAAATAAATTAAATGGATTCTATGAGTGTGAGGTGAATAAAGTCCAATGAAACAATCTGCAGTTTGACTTTAAAAGTCTTAAATGATGAAAGAAAATGATTCAGAACTTGTCCAAAAATAATTAAAAATTTGCTCAAATTGCTGAAGGACGCTGACAGAGACGTACAGGAGCACGAAACCAGAGTAGAAACACATTAAAAACATATTTACACAGGAATAAAATGCAGTTTTACTTCATAATCCACTCAGAGAAACATTAAATCATCACCAAAGGAAAACCAAAGAATTCTGGGAAAAATGCAGAAACCCCTTGTAATTGAAACGTTGCAGACGCTGCAGTGGCTCCTGGGGGCCACAAGCTGGGTTCCTAGGGGCCACTGGTGGCTCCTGTACCATGGCTGGGCTACTGGGAGCCACAGCTTGTTTACTGGTGGCCCATCGTGGCACCCTGGGGCCATGGCTGGACTCCTGGGGGCAACTGCTGGGCTACTGGGAGCCACTGCTGGGCTCCTTGAGGCCACGGCTGGGCTCCTAGGCCCACAGATGGGCTCCTCGGGGCCATTGCCGGGCTCCTGGGGGGCCACGGCTGGGTTTCTGGAGGCCCCTGGTGGCACCTGGGGCCACGGCTGGGTTTCTGGGGACCACAGCTGGGCCCCTGGCGGCTCCTGGGGGCCCCTGGCGGCTCCTGGGGGCCCCTAGCGGCTCCTCCGGCAGCAGGCCGGCATGGAGCCCTTCCAGCTCGGTGGCTTTACTAATCCTCCATTCTTCCCCTGAATGCAGCATTACCATAAACGCTTGGCAGTCGCAGCAGGCTTTGTATTCCAGGAAATCTGTGAGCCTCTCCAATGTGCATTGTTGAAATCCACCTGTTGCCGTGGCGATGAGCATGAGCCGTTCCCGCTGGTCGGGTCCATTATGTAATGCGCTGGACTTTGGGCTCCTAAAGCTCGGCCCTGGAGGCCCGTCCCGTTGCCAGGAAGCGCCGGGCGGCTCGCTTTAATTGAATCGTTGTCACTTGTGGGCGGCTCACAAACGAGCGACTCGCCTCCGTTTCGATTGTCTCGTTTTAATGCTTGGACCGGTTCGGATGCTGCTGCTGCTGAGAGAAGACGTTCCTCTGGCATCCAAGAACCTCTTCATACTTTCTGCAGCCTCCTCCCACCGGCCCCAGGATAATTAGCAATCAGTGCCTTGTGATTGGAGCAGAGCGTTGCCTTCACTGACACACCTCCACAAGTAGGAATAAAAACAGAAAATAAGATGTAAAAACAAAAATAAGAAGCCCTCTAACACTACATTTACCCTCTTTCTGTCCACCTATTCTTTAACTTCCTGTCTACCTATTCGCTGACTTCCTGTCCACCTGTTCAATGACTTCCTGTCCACCTGTTCAATGACTTCCTGTCCACCTGTTCTCTGACTTCCCGTCCACCTGTTCTCTGACCTCCCGTCCACCTGTTTGCTGACTTCCCATCCACCTGTTTGCTGACTTCCTGTCCACCTGTTCTCTGACTTCCTGTCCACCTGTTCTCTGACTTCCTGTCCACCTGTTCAATGACTTCCTGTCCACCTGTTCTCTGACTTCCTGTCCACCTGTTCTCTGACTTCCTGTCCACCTGTTGAATGACTTCCCGTCCACCTGTTCAATGACTTCCCGTCCACCTGTTTGCTGACTTCCCGTCCACCTGTTCAATGACTTCCTGTCCACCTGTTCAATGACTTCCTGTCCACCTGTTCAATGACTTGCTGTCCACCTGTTCTCTGACTTCCTGTCCACCTGTTCAATGACTTCCTGTCCACCTGTTCTCTGACTTCCTGTCCACCTGTTCAATGACTTCCTGTCCACCTGTTCAATGACTTCCTGTCCACCTGTTCTCTGACTTCCTGTCCACCTGTTCAATGACTTCCTGTCCACCTGTTCTCTGACCTCCAGTCCACCTGTTCTCTGACCTCCTGTCCACCTTTTCTCTGACCTCCCGTCCACCTGTTCTCTGACCTCCCGTCCACCTGTTGGCTGACTTCCCGTCCACCTGTTCTCTGACCTCCCGTCCACCTGTTCTCTGACTTCCTGTCCACCTGTTCAATGACTTCCTGTCCACCTGTTCTCTGACCTCCCGTCCACCTGTTGACTGACTTCCTTTTGCAAACAGTTTCTGACTCACAGACTGCATATTCAAGAAAAAACTACAAGAAATAAGAAAATCTTGTTCTTAAAACGGTAAAAATCCATCTGCATTCAGAAAGCAGCTGAGCAGCTCTTTTCCCTCTGCTGAAGATCCCGACTTCAAACCTGGAGACTAATGAGAAAAGGAGTAGAACCCCCGAGTCTTTACTTCAAAACTCTAATGCGAGATGAGATGGGGGAAGCAGGGGAGAGTTTTGTTCCAGGAAGAAGCTCCGAAGTGTCGGGTTCCTCCACTATCTTTTTCTTCACCATCAAATAATCCGTTTCAGAGCTTTCATGTTTCCTCGCCGTGGAAGGAGAAGAGACGAAACAGGAGGTCGGGGATAAATCAGCGGCCGTGTGCTTCTGCAGCTGCCCACAAGATGAAATCCTTTTTATCACGATTTAGGGAGCGAGCGGCACAGTTAGGAGAATTATAGCAGCACTTCATGTAGACCCGCCGTTACTCAAAAGTGGCAGGACGGCCTCCAAGTAGGTCCATCTTTTATACACGGAGGGGAAATTGCATATTGATTGCAATCTGCGCGTGTTTTGTGAGTGTGTGTGTTTACTGGTGTGTGTTTGCAGCGGGTTGCCAGGTCTGATGACGAGCCAAAAAGAAGAGAGTCTGAAAACGCAGAAGGAAGGACGACAGACAGGAAATGCCAGAGAGAGAGCAGGAGGTTCGGTCTGAAACTCTGAGGGTATCATCAGAGTCGGGTTATAGCTCGGAGGAAATCAACAGGAGCAAACAGAGACATGGAACTGCCAAAAAAGGCTGCAAATTCTTACATTTCACTTTGTTTTTTTGTAAAAATTAAGTGATTATAAAGTCTTGTTATCAAAATAGAACCAGGTGGGTTGACAAATTTGTCCAAAATGACAAACAAAATGTTCAAAATGACTCAAAATGATATTTCCAAATAACAATACGCAACACAGAAATCCTCATGTTTAACTTCATTGTCTTGTAAAGAACTATATGATTAAAAAGTCCTGTTAGAGCTTGGTGTTTATAGAAGAAAGTGGGTAATTTTTGAAAGCAAAGTGAAATTAACTTGAAAGTTTGCTTAAGAATGTAGTGATGAAGGTTTTATCGCTAACTCCCAACAGTCTAATTTCATTTTAATATCTGATATTTGGATTTTATTATTATATTATTCAAGGATACTCTGTTACAACTGAGACTTTATACGTTGAAATACAGAAATACCATCCAGTATGTAGATTCTTGTGTTCTGTCAGTGTTTATTCCGATGTTCTGATCTAGTATGACGTCCAACACACTAGGAACAGGAGATAAACTACAAGCTGAAGCAGTGCAGAGGCTACAAACCAGTTTGTAAATGCAGGTTTTTAAAGTGAGAAGATGCTCCAGTGATTCCAGCAGATGTCGAGCCCCTCAGCTTGATTTCCAGGATTTTACTGCCACTAAAACAGCTGGACAAACATCTGCCTCGTGGTTGGATCGTGTCTGGACCGGTTCCAGCTCCAACACATACGAGGGCTGACGGAAAAGTTGTGAGAGTTTGGCTGTAAAAGCAAAACATCACGACAGCTTTAAATGTGGATGCCAACTGTTGAAGTGCCTCCAGTGCTGCTCTGCTCCCAGAGCTCCTGCAACACCTTTAATGTTCCCTGGAGGTTCTGCTCTGTAAACATTTCAAGATCCATCTGATGAGCTGAAACTCCTCAAACAGCAAACCTACAACCTGAGATTAAATCTGGGGAAGACAAAGAAGTCGCTGTGGTCAAGAAACTCACCAAAGCTCAGGTTGTTTACACCAAATGTTCTCCCTCACCTAGCTGGTTGTAGAACTTTTGTTCTAAAAATGTTCTGAGAAAATACTGCAAAGTTCTAGTCATGTATTCAGCAGGAAGTTGTCCTAAAGCTCCAAGAATGTTAACTGGATATTGGATGTGGTAAGATAAAGTTCTCTAGAGACACTAAAAGATTTCTATAAACATCTTCTGAACATTGCATCAAAGACATCCTTTTACATAGATAGATAGATAGATAGATGATGGATGGATGAATGGATAGATAGATAGATAGATGGATGGATGGATGGATGGATGGATGGATGGATGGATGGATGGATAGATAGATAGATAGACTATAGATAGATAGATAGATATTAGATAGACGGATAGACGGATGGATGGATGGATGGATGGATGGATGGATGGATGGATGGATGGATAGATAGATAGATAGATAGATAGATAGACTATAGATAGATAGATAGATAGATATTAGATAGACGGATAGACGGATGGATGGATGGATGGATAGATCACATGTTACATTTACATAAAAATAAGGAAACCAAGGTGCAAAAGAACATGCAGTTAACATGCAAATTGTGCTGGCTGAAGAAATCAGATGCAAAAATTGGCATTTTTTGTAAGAAAAGGTGCTAAATTGCTGCTATTGACAATAAATAAAGACTAGCTTAGATTCAGCTTCATTTTCCTTACAGGTGTACAGGTACAGGTAGTGAAATGCAGTTTATCATCTAACCAGAAGTGCATTTATTCACCAATCAGTTCCTATATCAACGTTTATATAACGTATAGTTGCATTTAATTGGATTCCTCTGTTTTACAGCTGTTGGACTCCCTCTAAACCGACAGAGCTATGTTTGTCCAGATGTGGGTTCCAGTTCGCAGATGTTTTATTCAACCGCCGCATTTGTTGCCTGCATCTCCGCCGATAAATCCGCCGATCGCATTAAAATAAGTTGATTGCAGGCTGAGATGTGGCTGCGAGGAGATGGATGACGGAGTGATGGAGAGGCGGAGTGGCTGGTCGGCTGGAGGGGGAGGACGAGTGGAGGAGTCTGCTTTCACTCTAATCTGTTTACTTTGCAATTTGTGTTTTCAGAGCGAGTCCATTCATTCTGCTTAACCTGACACTTCACTCACCGACAGGAAGAAGCCGCGCGTGTGTGTGTGTGTGTGTGTGTGTGTGTGTGTGTTTGTGTGTGTGTGTGTGTGAGAATCTCATCTAAGCCTGCCTTTTATTGATATGTGTTTGCCTGCATCTAAATACGAGTGTGTGTGAAAACTCATTTACATCCCATCTTTTTGTAATTGTGTGTGTTATTTATTTGTGTGTGTGTGGCAGACATCACATTTACGTCTTGTCTTTGTGTAATTGCCTCTGTGTGTGTGTGTGTGTGTGTGTGTGTGTGTGTGTGTGTGTGTGTTTGCATGCTAGCATCCATTAGCGGCTGCAGGGTCAGCCTCTAATTATTCAGCAGTGAAGCCATTAGGCGAGGCGGCGAACAACAGGCCGTCCTTTTGTTTCCTGCTTCCCGTGTCTCCATCCCAAATTATTCGCTCATCAGCGCTCATTATCAAGGCGATCCCTTGAAGTTAAAATGTGTCACAAAATAAGGAACGCCGTCGCATATATGTGTAGGAGCAATTAGCCGTGTGGTTTCGGAGACACGAGGTGAGTCCGATGTTTTCGCCTCGTTTTTATTTATTTAATCACAAAGTCTCGGCGAGGAACGAGATCTCATTTGCGAGAGAGACTTGAGAACAAAAACACAATTACTCGTACACTGAAGTTATGAAATCCGAGGCCGCCGTCGTCACCGTCGCCATCGGTCAGATTACAGACAATGATGAGAAATCGGATCTCGCGGTGCAGAAAACAACCCGCTGTGAAACTAAACCGAGCAGCTTTGAAGCAGATTTGAAACACAGACACGATGTCCTCCACACAGCTGAAGAAAGCTCAGGAACGACTGGAAACTCAACTAAAGAAGCTAAATTCAAGTGCAAAGATGAATAAAACTAAAAAAAGATCAGAATCTGAGCTGAAAATGGCTTTTTCTTGAGCCCGATCTGGTTTACATCCACTTTAAGACAGTTGTTTTGAATGAAAAGCACAATTCTTCCTGTTTTTCTTCTTTGGACTTTCTTGGGACTGGTTTATGTTTGGTTTCAGTCTTGGTTCTCCTGGTTTTGGATGTGATTTGAAGTTGGTTTAGGATTTATTTTACTCTGGATCTGGTCCTGGATAAGGACTGGTTTCAGACTGTCTTGGACTGTTTTTAGGAGCAGTTTAGGTTTGGTTTTGTTCAGATTTTGTACTGGTTTTTGACTGTTTTAAAAACAGTGTGAGACTGTTTCTAAAGCTGGTTTCAGTTTTGGTTTTGGACTGGTTTCAGACTGTACTCTGATTGGTTTTGAACATTTTTTGAACTGGTTTAGAATTGATCTTGGTCCTGGTTTAAGACCTTTTTTGAACTGGTTTAGGATTGATCTTGGTCCTGGTTTAAGACCTTTTTTGGACTGGTTTAGGATTGATCTTGGTCCTGGTTTAAGACCTTTTTTGGACTGGTTTAGGATTGATCTTGGTCCTGGTTTAAGACCTTTTTTGGACTGGTTTCAGACCGTCTTGAGCAGAAAATCATCCTAAAGGTGTATCACCACCACCCACCAGACTGGACAGTGGAAGGAGACACAACTCATGGCAGGACATACCTTAAATATCTGCAGAATAGAAAAAGTTTAAAATAGAAATCAATCCAACAGCCACTTACAGAAGAAACCTGCATTCAGTTCTATTGGTTTGAAACTGCATCTGAAAAGAAAACCCACAGCAGCGGGTTCACTCAGGTAACCGAAGCAAAGCTGCAGCAAAACAAAACACTGAAGGATATTTTTTAAAAGAGAGAAATTTCCTCCAGATAGCGACAAGGCCGAAAAGATCACAGAGAGAGAAACTGAATACATCACTGTGTGAGAGAATGCAGTTTCTTTTTTCATAATGCAGTGCAGAGATGTTCAGTTATGAATCATAAACGCTGGATTGAATTTAATAACCTTAAAATAGTCGATGGTTTGAAGCTCAGATCAGATCAGAGGCAAAAACACTCGATCTACATATCTCTAGTTGTGACAAGAGGACAAGAAAACCCACCAAAAAGATGCAAATATTGGCTGTAAATTACTAATAAATCAACAAAAACATAAGAAGATAAATCAAACCTCGAATCAAGAAGCACTTTCATCAACTTAAGATACAGAACTTAAAGAATCAGGCTTCAGGATTGCTGTTCTTGGGGTTGTGTCTCCGTCCACTGTCCAGTCTGGTAGGTGGTGGTAATAAACCTTTAGGACAGTCCGAAACCAGTCCTAAATCAGTCCTAAATAGGTCTAAACCCAGGATCAAACTCAAACCTAAACCAGTCCAAAAAGATGTTCAAAACCACACAGAAAACAGTCTGAAACCAGTCCTAAAAACGTCTAAAACCAGTCCTTAACCAGTCCTAAAAAGGCCTAAAACCTGTCCTTAACCAGTCCTAAAAAGGTCTAAAACCAGTCCTAAAAACGTCTAAAACCAGTCCTTAACCAGTCCTTAACCAGTCCTAAAAAGGCCTAAAACCAGTCCTTAACCAGTCCTAAAATGGTCTGAAACCAGTCGTAAACCAAAACTGAAACCACTTTTAGAAACAGTCTGAATACAGAAACAAAGCTGATAATGATAATAAATGATAATTAAAGAGGTTTAATGTGTGTTTTTGCAGTAATAACTCTGATCCCTGTTTGAAATATTCAGGTGAGTTTCTGTCTCCAGTCGATGAAACATCCACAGCTCGCTCTGGGAAACACGAGGATTGATTCACTGCTGTTTGTCCACTTCTTTATGGGATTTTTTTCTCCTGCTAAGAAACAGAGAGTTTCATCTGTTCTGTTGTCTTTTTTCTACACTCAAATAATTCTGTGCAAGTGAAAGCAGCAGGTTTCAGCTTCTGGAGAAAAAACAATGCGGCCTTTAACTCTCAGCCATCCAATGAGCCGTAATAACCTTTCTGGAGGTAAACAATCAGATTCTTCACCGGCGAGGTGTTTGAACAGCCTCGTACCGGCCTGAACTCCCCTTGAACCTCGGGGTTATATATATTTAATGCTGCGCTCCGACTGGACCTGCATGTTGCTGAGAGTTTCTCGGGCTCTTTGGACAACAGGACGCTGCCTAGGGCGTGGATGTGTGGAGGAGCTGTAATCCGAACACTCGCTGCCACGGGAATCAAAGGAAACCTGAGGGGAGAAGGTGAAGGACGTGGCAGAAACACATCTACCTCGCCACTGCTGCAAAAAGAGAAGTAAGAAACGTTCTTTGAAAGCAGCGAGCGCTGTCAAAACAGAAGCCGGTCAAACAGCTGCTTTGTCAACAGCCATTGTAGAGCAGAGTGTCTTCCTGTCGAAACATCAGTCAGAGCGCCGGATAAACTCCACCACCGAGCTTCCTGCTGCAGCTCAGCGGCTCTGACAGTCGGCTTTCTTCACTCCACTCCACAGCTCCTCACGCTTATCCTTCACCATCAGACGGCTGTTTGTTACATCCAGTGAGTGTGTCAACAGCGAAAACCTTGAGTCTCCTGGTTTTTTATCGTCGGGCAGAGGGGGAGCAGGTTGGAGAGTTTCACAGCAGAGCGACAAAAAGCACAACCGAGCCCTGAGCTGTGGGGGTGGTTCACAGTCTGAACTGATCAAATCCAACTTTTTATCAGCTCTGGAGCATCTGATGCTAATTCTGAGTTCTTATGTCGACTCTTTAAAGCAGGGATGTCAAACATGCGGCGGATTTTTGCAACTTTTGCCACAATTTCACCTATTTTTCTACAGATTTTGTGTTTTTGTTGTGATTCTTCATTGTTTTGTGGTCATTTTTGATTCTCTTCATGGTACCTTTGTGTTTTTGTTGTGATTTTGCATCTTTTTGAGGTCATTTCCCTTTTTGTGGTAATCTGGTGTCAGTTTTTACCAGAATTCAGGTGTGTTTTTCGACTGAAAATTTTAGGTATTCTTCGTGCAAAAAAATTAAATCTGGATCAAGAAAATCTGGTTTGACTTTTAACCCAAATCCTATTATATATTATCTTTAACTCAACCAAACAGGGAGTTCAAACAAAGCTGAAGTATAACCAGTCTTAGTTCTGACTTGTACCTCATCTTTACGTGGAGTTCGTGTCACAGCGTCACCTGTCAGGGAGAAAATGGGTTTCTTTCAGAGCCTAATTGAAGATGCTGTTTGGTTGTATTGGAACGTAATGTCTGGGAGAGCAGGTGGAACCAATCAATAGTTTACCAGCACAAGAAGAACCACAAAAAACGATCAGCTGTGTTCAAGAAAAATGACAAGAAAAATGTGAAATTGTGGCTAAAAGTAAAGATGCTGGAAGTACAATGTGAGCGAGGAGGAAGAAGCTCCTGCAGGTAACAGCTTTTTGTTGTTCCTTTTCTCATCTTTTGGAGGGCTGAGGAGAGTTCAGAATGCTTTGAGCTCAGATCAGGTCAGGACACCAACAGCTGGATGTTCGGCTGAAGGTCCTTCAGAAGAAGCTCTACAGCAGGTCGACTCGCTTTCACTTCAAGAAAATATTCACACAGAGAAGAGAAACGTTCCGTTTTAATGTCTCATTTACAAGCCTTACATTTTACGTTTTGTGTTAATTTAGCCTCTCTTTGTGTTCATTTTGAGTGTTTTTGTTGTGATTTTGCATCTTCGTGTGGTGATTTATCTCTCGGTAGTGATTTTGCACCTTTTTGTGGTGATTTTCCGTCCCTCTGTTGTGATTTTGTATGTTTGTGTGGTGACTTTGCTTGTTTTTGTGGTAATTTTGTGTATTTTTGTTGTGATTTTGCATCTTCATGTAGTGATTTATGACGCTGCATCTTTCTGTGGTCATTTTGCATCATTTCTGTTGATTTTGCTCTTTTTTTGCAGTGATTTTTTTGTCCCCCTGTGGTCATTTTGCATCTTTTTATTGTAATTTTGCAACTTTTGCCATTATTTCACCTGTTTTTGTATAGATTTTGTGTGTTTTTGTTGTGACTTTTCATTGTTTTGTGGTAATTTTGATTCTCTTTGTGGTACTTTTGTTTTTGTAGTGATTTTTCAGTTTTTTTTAATGATGATTTTGCATCTTTTTATGGTGATTTTGCATCTTTTTATGGTGATTTTGCATATTTTGTGGCAATTTAGCATCTTTATGCAGTGATTTTGGACCTTATTGTCCCAACTGTATAATTCTGCATCCTTTTTTGTGGTAATTTTGCATTGTTTTCTGTTGATTTTGCATTTGTAGTAACTTTGGTGATCACATCATCAGGTTTGTACTTCCTGTTGCTGTTATCACTCATTCTTGAACAGGAATGTGATGTAAAAGCCTCGGAGGCTGACAGAGCTGCTGTAGTACGACTGATCCTGATGTCTGCCACTCTGCTTTTATCTAATATATCAGAGACAGGTTTTATCAGCACTCAGTGTCACTGCCAGCTTGCTCTGAAGCCCAGCAGGTATGTTAGCGCCGTTTCCTCTTCACTGTGGTTCATTTTTAAAGTCCTGCAGCTCTAAAGAAAACAACATGAAGAAGGAGAAAGAACTCAGAGACGTCTCAGAACTTCAAATTTCTGTCATTTTTGATAAATTTTGAGTGTTTTTGTACATTTTTTTAAATGATGTGGGAACAATTGTGTTATTTTGGAAGAATTCTGAGTCATTTTGGACATTTGGAATCTAGTTTTGGAGAAATTTTTGAGCAATTTTGAATTTTTGAGCAATTTAGATTTTTTTTTTCATTTTTTAAATTTTGACAAAGTTTTCGATCATTTTGGGTAGTTTGATTCATTTTCAATAAGAATATCTCCATGTTTTCAGCCTCTCCAGACTTTTCCTCTCTCCTCTGCTCATCATCTACAGAAAGATGTTTCACCATGCTGGATGGATCTCCAACAACTAGCTGCTCTGTTCACTGTTTCTGAGCCATGCTGCACTTATTTATTCATCCAGTAGCTTTTATTTTACTCTCAGTCTCTCTAATTGTCTGTTTTCTGTCGCTAATATCATTCTGTCTAATTTTTGTCATTTTATGCCTCATTTTTGTAATTTTATGTCTAATTTTTGTAATTTTGTCTAATTTTTGTAATTTTGTGTCTAATTTTTGTCATTTTGTGTCTCATTTTTGTCATTTTGTGCCTCACTTTTGTCATTTTGTGTCTCATTTTTGTCGTTTTGTGTCTCATTTTTGTCATTTTGTGTCTCACTTTTGTCAAATTCTTAAACAAGATGTAGATTGAGTGCCGGAGAATTGAAAATCTGACAATTCTTGCTGGTTTTACGGTGTGTGGTTCTGATAAATGATGTAATGTGGGGCATTTTTAAAAGAACACATGCCTTTTGGACCTACATGTGATGGTTCATTGGGTAAATTTTGGTAAGAGTCTTCTTGCAAAGCTGCAAAAATCTGAGAAATGCAAAGAAAAAATCTTCTTAATGCATTTTCTTTCCTCAGTACATTTGTGCTAGCAGTCGGTGTGACTGACTGCTCTGCTCATATCTCCCATTTAATGTGGATTCCAGTTATTTTATACGAATCTGTTATGTGTAGAAAAGCATTTGTGAGAAGTTATTTGCAGCGAACTTCAACCAGCAGAAAGAATTTTATGAATCCTACAAAAATATGTGATGAATGCGGTTCAAAAAGAGAGTCTGAGATCAAATGCCACACAAGTAATTCAGCTTTACATGGAAATAAGAGATTATTCAGACAAACAACCAGTCAAGCATCTAATTTATTTGTATTTATACGTCTGAAAAGGCTAGAAGAGGTTGTGCTTTCGCTTCCATGCTGGTTCAGGGCCATACTGCTGTCTGCTGGGCCCTGGCATATACTTTCCTTATGCCTTTGGCCAGCTATGCATGAATCCATAAAGGGAAATAAATAACCGCACAAGAATCTGTGTGTGTGTGTGTCTGTTTGTGTGTTCAGTAAAATTCAAATGTTGAATCCCCTGAACTGTCTCTATAAAGTTCCCTCTGTGGATCTGATAGCAGTCTCCGATCTCTGTTTGTCCTTTCCCCTGAGCACCCGGCGAAATGTCAGCCAGGCCAGATTGGACTGCTTTTATTTAAACCATAAAATTTATGTTTTTCACTTTCGCTTCAATCACTCCGCCAGACATCCTGGTATTTTTATTTTTTTCTCTCCTCCTTCGGTAGCAGGTGGACAGCACAACACAAAACCACAAAAATAGGACAAAAAACACAAGTGAGACAAAAAAGGAAACACAAAATGACAAAAACATGAGACGAACGACTAAAGTCAGACAAAAAAGACAAAAAAACAAGATAAAATGTAACAAAAATTAGATACAAAAGGAGAAAAATGAGACTCAAAATGACAAAAACAAGACACAAAATGACAAAAATCAGACTCAAAATGACAAAAATCAGACTCAAAATGACAAAAACAAGACACAAAATGACAAAAACCAGACTCAAAATGACGAAAACAAGACACAAAATGACAAAAATTAGAGTTTTACTAATTTCCAATCTGCAGTTAAAGTCTTCTCCGGAATTTTTACACTTTACACAGTTGTGTTTGACGCCGCTGCTTTGGGAACAAGGATGTGAAGAAGCTGAGAGAATCGGTGGCCTTGAGCCAGAGAGTCGGTGGTGGCGGCAGCGTCCGATTGGCTGACGGCTTCTCCACGCTCATGAAGGCAGGAAAACATCCCCCCACCCTCCGCTGTCACCAGCTTAGTGCTGATATGAGGGGATGTGTTATCTGCTGACTTCCAAATTCATAAATCTTTGAGATCAGACGAAATTGAAGCGGCTTGAGAAGCTCGGAGGGGAGATTGACACGTCTGAGTGGCTCCGCTGTAAACCGCATGCTAATGCGCCATCATGCCAATGTGCTCCATGCGTGTCTGCATGTGCGCCTTCACAACCTGCATGTACTGTGGTTCATCTACCTACGTATGCATGCATATGGATGAGTCTCCACACACTAGACTCTCCTCTGCAGACACTTCTACCACTGAGTCTGATATGAGCAAAAAATGTCCAAAATGAGTTGAAATTTGTCTGATATGAGCTAAAAATTGTCCAAAATTGTCATATATATATGTATATGTATGTGTGTGTGTGCGTGCGTGCGTGCGTGCTTACGTGTGTGCATATATTTACATATACATATTTATATACATATTTATATAAATACACTATATACATACTATATAAATATATATAGTTGATTACATGTAATATTGCAATTGTTTTTTAGAAAAATTTTTGTTTGTTGTTGTATTTATCAGTCCGATGGCGAGCTTGTTGCACCGGAATTTCAGTCATAATGTGCACCGACTACTGTATGTTCTGGTTGACAATAAAGTGACTATTCTATTCTATTCCAAAAATTGTCCAAAGTTAGTTAAAATTTGTCTGGTATGAGATAAAAGTAATAATTGTCTGATATGAGCTAAAAAACAAAAATGTCCAAAATGACTAAAAATTTGTCTGATATGAGCTAAAAAATTGTCCAAAACGATTTAAAATTCATCCAAAATGAGTTCATGAGCTCCTCTGCAGAGACGTTTCTACCACTGAGTCCTAAAAACCAGGTTTTTCTGCAGGAAGGTGTTTTTCTGCAGCATCAGACTGATTCCTCGTGTCCTTGGCGTGTCAGCAGGAACGGATGTAAAAACTAAAGAGCATCGATGGAACTTTTTCTGCTGAACTTTCCCCCCCTGCTGCTTGTTGATCTCAGCTCCATGACTTTTTTTTTTTTTTGAGGATTTTAGTCCTGGTGTGTTTGCAGACTGGATGTTTCAGTGCCAGGGTTAAAATTTAGAGCTTTTTATATCAAAACAACACTTTGTTTCTTTATGTGACTCATAATGTCATAATGAAGAATAGAAAAGCATCATTGTGCATCAGTTTTTAGTCCTAAACATCACCAAGCATCTGTGATCGTACTATTACAGCTACAGCTTTTATTCTGAGGCAGTATCAACTGCTACCAGTGCCAGCTCAGCAGGTTTTCCACAGCTGGAGCTCTGGGAAGCTGCCAGTCAACGGGGTATTATTATAGTAAAACTACCTGTCTGTACTGAGATCTGTAAATGTGTAAAAGAGTCTGTAAATGTGTAAAAGAAACTGTAAATGTGTACTGAGATTTGTCGATGCAAACCGGAATCTACAAATATCTGCAAAATTTGTACATCTGTAATTAGACTTTCAAATGTGGAAAAAATCTGCTAATATGTATTAAAATTTGTAAACATAATAAGATCTGTAGATGCGGACAAAGACTTGTACATCTGTACAAAGATCCATAAATGCGTACAATGATCCATAAATGCGTACAATGATCCATAAATGCGTACAATGATCCATAAATGCGTACAATGATCCATACAAAGATCCGTAAATGCGTACAAATATCCGTACAAAGATCCATAACAAGATCCGTACAAAGATCCGTAAATGCGTACAAAGATCCGTACAAAGATCAATACGAAGATCCATTAATATCCCGCAAATAGCTTTACTAAAATAATACCCCCATACAAGTCCTGTTTCCATTCCAGTGTTGAATCCAACGGCTTCGAACACGACGTAAACTCTGAATGCACCAAAACCAATCGTTATCGGATGCATCACCAGTTCTATGAGCTCATGTGATATAGTAGTAGAACAATGGAGTTGTTCTAGATCAGAATATGTGGAGAATTTCACTGTTTCTTTCATCAAAACACAAAATTCAGGTAAAACAAGTAAACATTAAAGCTGAAAACTGATCTTAGCTTTACCAGTGTTTGCTTTTCAGGGATAAATGGATGTTAAATCTTGAAGGTATCTCCTCCATTTCTACTGATATCTCTGTCTTTAGTTGTAGACACCTCCTCTGAGACGTCCATCACATTAATCTGGATGCTAATTCTGGTTCATTGGACAAACCCTTCGCAAGCATCTCTTCAAACTTGGAAGCCTTTCTGCACCTCAGAAGTCCCTCATGAAGATGTATTTCTAGTAGTATTAGTACTATTAAGCAGCAGTAATGGTGCTGGACTGGTCTCATGCATCTATTTGGGGGTTCTAGATGTATTTAACTAATCTACTACATGCTTCTGGGTGATTTTATTCCCTATTTAATAACTGCATTGTTCTTTGCTTCCGTTTTATTCTCTACAACTCGGCTACTGTTCCTCATCTTCACCAGAAACTCTCCTGTAAGAATCTTAAGTAGGTCGTGACTCACAATCGTATTTTTCCAGCTGCCGTTTGTGCTGAATGTGTGCTTAATTTCCTGCCGGATTGTTAGCATTAGCAGGTGGTTTGCGGCTCAAACAGAACTAAACGATTGTGTTTGAACGGTGACACTGTTGTTTTGTTTTGTGGGAGGTTTTGACAGGAATAACACAAGCTGGAGGCCACGCTGTTGTTTTTAGCACGCGTGTGGAAACTGATTGCTATTGTGGCCACACGCGCTGAAACAAAGACATTTCCCACAAGCTTTAATTATGTTGTCGCACAACTGTCAAAGCTACTAAACTCAATACTAACGCGTGGCAAAGAAAGCGGCGTTTTCAAGGGAAAAGGGTTGATGGTTCCCCCGTTAGATAATGACGATTAAAGGGCTGTGGTCGGAGCTGAGCTTTTCTAAAGTGTGTCATTTGCGGCGGCGTGTTGGGTGAAGATTGAGTCGGAGAAGTGAGCGTTCGCTGCCTCCTGATAAAAACACACACTCCGTCTCTCTAATTCATTTTCCTTCCTCTGATTTATCTTGTTTTCCTCCGTCTTGAAGATAAAAATCCCCCAAATTGCATCACCCTCCTCCTCTATAGCTGCGCTGCTTCTGTTTCAGGCCAGAAAAATAATAACGCGTCTTCTGGTATCTCTTAGATTTGAGTTATGCCGCCGTTTAAACAGCCGACAACCGTTTTGATGTAATTATTTCGTGAGTCTGCGTCGAGGCATCCAGACAACAACATGAAAGTCGCAGCTTTTTTCAAGTTTCTACACTTTGGTGACCCAGAATGGAGCAGCAGCTGGAAAATCAGCAGATTTTAAGGTCCGAATTCATCTAAATGAGGGCCAATAAAAAGATAATTATAATAATGTTAACGTGCATAAGGAAAATAAATTGTGTCATTTTTTGTCTCATTTTTGTCATTTTGTGTTTCATTCCTGTCATTTTGTGTCTCATTTTTGGCATTTTGTGTCTCGTCATTTTATGTCTAATTTTTGGCATTTTGTGTCTTGTTTTTGTTGTTTTGGCTCATTTTCATCATTTTCTGTCTCATTTTTGTCGTTCTGTGTCTCGTTTTTGTGATTTTGTGTCTCATTTTAGGCATTTTTTTTTTATCTCGTCAATTTGGGCCTCGTTTTTGGCATTTTGTGTCTCATTTGATTTTCCCTTCATGAAGATTTGTAGAATTTCATGTTTAGTTTCTAAATTTTGGTGACCCAGTATGATGTAGCAGCTGGAAAATCAGCAGATTTTAGGGTTGAATTTGTCTAAATGAGGGCCAGTAAAAAGATAATTATAATAATGTAAATGTGCATCAAGAAGGGCTGCACAGTGGTGTAGTGGTTAGCACTTTCACCTTGCAGCTAGAAGATCCCTGGTTCACGTCCCGGCTTTCCCGGGATCTTTCTGCATGGAGTTTGCATGTTCTCCCTGTGCATGCGTGGGTTTTCTCCGGGTACTCCGGCTTCCTCCCACAGTCCAAAAATATGCTGAGGTTAATTGATCATTCTAAATTGCCCGTAGGTGTGAATGTGAGAGTGATTGTTTGTCTCTGTATGTAGCCCTGTGACAGACTGGTGACCTGTCTAGGGTGTCCCCTGCCTTCACCTGAGTCAGCTGGGATAGACTCCAGCCCCCCCATGACCCTAGTGAGGATTAAGCGGTGTATAGATAATGGATGGATGGATGGATGTGCATCAAGAAAAGGAGAAGATTTAAAGATTTTAAGAGCCTAAAAGTCCAGTTCCTTTCTCACCAAGGCTCCTAGTTTGACCATGATTCTGTATCTTGTTGGTCTTCAAACCTTTAAATCCTTTCAGATCATTTAATTTAGCAGCTAATTGCCTTTTTTATATTTGTTTTATTTACTCTGCTCTTCTATCAGCGTGTTGCTCCTCCTCGGTCCCGCTCATTTCCTTTCATCTGCTTTTTAATAACTGCTAAAACATCCTGGGAATCCATCAGCGATGTGTTTGGACAGATATTTACAGAGTGGAAAACTGGACTGGTCTTTTTTCTTGACAAACTGTTTAGTGCCGATCGGCCTGATGATCACATCAAACCGGCTATTTGGCTTCACGTTATTATTCAGTGCGATGTCGGGCCTCTTGTGGCGAGAGGCTTTAAGAGAAATTCAGGTTTTCATTAATTTTCTGGTACGCGGGAGTGAAATTCACAAGGGGTCCGGAGCTATAATAGTCGTGATTTCAGATCAAATTACTGCTTTTTCCCCCGTGGAGCTAATCAGAGGATCCGTACAGAACAACCAGATCTGAATACATTTAGAATCAAATATAAACTTAATGCTCTGGTGTAAATACGATCATTACCATCACAGATACCACTTTATTTCTTAACGTTTTATTCTGTTGTCTGCTGGTATCCACTGGGATCACGTCCATCCACTCTTCTATTCTTAGTTTTTTCACCATTTTGGCTTCTACAGTGTTGGTTTTTGAGTCGACTGAAGTGTTTCTGCTGAATACAAACATCCAAACCTGTGGTCATCTCATGAATCTACATCTACAGGTTGTTAGCAGGTCCACAGTGTTCTGGTTGGAGATTCTTGGATCCATCAAATGACACTGAAGAGCTTCTGCAACCATATTTTAGTGGAGACGAACAGGCAAAACAATGGTTGTTTTATTGGTCTTGAAATTCAGTGTGTTGTTGGCATTTTGGTGGAAAAATACATCTTAGAATGTTCTGAGGTGTTTAATTCTTGCCTATCTCCAAGCTTGTCTCCAAAAACTCATGTTCTAATAGAACTAAAGTCCATTTTTAGTCACTGTCCAAAAGAAACTGAATTTTATTTTGAAACAATCTGAAATCTAAGATGTGTATACAGAAATAAATGCCTCCAATGCAGGACCAAACCTACATCCATCCAACCATCCAATCAGCCATCAACCATCCAACCATCCCAACCTTCCACATGGTTTGAACCCAGCCTCCAGGTGAACCTGTTAGTTTAGAGAATTTTACCTGAACATCCACCAGGTGTAAAAACAGAGTATACATGTAAAAAACGAACTGTTACTGCAGTTAAACTATAAAATCCACAGAGGGTTTATTCTGTGTAAAAACGTCCTTCAGTTCATCCCAGCTTCATTAAACCAGCTGACAGCAGCAGCAGCTTCTATAAAATAACCTCAGACGACCCTGAACACAACAAACCGAACACTTACTTACTTACTGCATCCGTTTTCAGTGGAATTAAAATGCAGAAGTGTTACAGTGCCAACGCCTGTTGTCACATTTTACAGTTCAATTTACGCCGACAGATCGAGCAGAATTAAAACTGAAACGGCGTCAAATTGATGCACAAACGGCTTCATGCACCTTTTTTTTCCTTTATTTGTTTCTCTGGTGAAAGTGAAATAAAAAAAAACACCATCTGTCGTCGTCTTACACAGAAAATAATGTGATTTCCTGAAGAAGCTCTTAGCGT
The DNA here is from genome assembly GCF_022539595.1 of Amphiprion ocellaris. Taxonomy (NCBI): domain Eukaryota; kingdom Metazoa; phylum Chordata; class Actinopteri; family Pomacentridae; genus Amphiprion; species Amphiprion ocellaris. Next base: position 513,220 of record NC_072778.1, on the reverse strand, counting down.
TTGTTGGCTTTTATTACGTCCTGTTTGCTCCTGAATGGAGCAGCTGTTCCAGACCCCAGAGAGGAGTTTTATTAACCACCTCGGCTTCCTCTTTCTGCATGAAGCACAGAAAGGACACGTGGGTTGAAAGCAGGCCGCCGGTCTTTATGCAGGTCGCCGTCCGGTATCATCATCATCATCCATCTCCATGATTGTGGCGTCGCTCTCCGCTGCCTCTCGTATTCGTCACGGACTGTTTTGCTTTAGAGAGACATTTTTCATCTTTCATTTTGCTCCTCGTTTATTGCCGCCCGGACCTTTTACTCGTCTCATTTTGTCCGCGACTGTCAGTCTCGCTCCGATGACACGTCGGCCGTGCGGTTTGAAATTGCTCTTCTACATTTGTTTCTCCAACAGGACTCCTCGCTCTGCATGTCTTCTTCTTCTTCTGACTAGCCGGTTGTATTTTCATGAATGAAAGTTCCACACAAACAGAGCAGAACGGAGAAACGGCCGACCTGTCCGGCTGCATCTCGTCTGTCGTTTAGAGAGAACAGAAACTCATCTGCTGCTTTAGGCCGACCCAGACGTCTGCGCGTGTTCTGACTGCTAGAACCGACCCTGAACAACCTCTTTCTGGGAGGGTTTTAGGTAAGACAGAGCATTATTTACGAGCTACTTAATGCTGATTGGTTGAACTCGGAGCACAGAAACTCAACCAGATCCTGCAGACTTTTTAATCTGCAGCTAGATTTGTTTAAAGATGACATATTATGATTTTCCTTTTAACCTCAGCTGCAAAATTTATACCAGCGATAGGCTGCTAGTTTAATGACAAAATTAGTGAATGCAGACCTGGATTTGAAGGCAGATGTAGCTCAAAGGTCGAGGTTCTGGAGATCCGTCCCAACGAGATCCTGCACATTTGCATCCTGCAGTGAAAACATCATTTTTTTGAAAGAGAATATCATGTTTTTCATTGCACTTTTCCAGAATGTTGAATGTTTTTGCATGTTTTAACCTCAAGAACGGCTCCAGTGGAACCTCTTTGAGGGACCTACCTACATACTGATTGGTTAAACTCAGAGATGACAACAAACATCATTTTTCTGGCCTGTTGACATCCTCTAACTTCACTAGAAATGACATAAAGTTCACCGGAAACATAACAAACCTCCATTTTTCCAGTGCCGACATCATCCTAGACGTTGGACTCGAAGGATCTTACAGGAAACGGGTTTGCACCACCTTCATCCTGCCTCGAGTTCCTGCAGTGGAAAACAAGCTAACGTTAGCTGGAATAAACTCCAGGGTAAAGTAGATGGATGATTATACTGCAGATTAACACACAAACTGATCATTTCTGACAACATTTGTGCAGTTGAGAGAGTTCTAAAGTCCTCCGAAAGAAAAAGAAGACGTTACTTGTTCACAAATGCATTACAGCTAAAATGAGACACAAAACGACAAAAAGGACACACAAAATGACAAAAACTTGTTTAAAACTGACAAAAATGACACAAAATGACAAAAATGACACACAAGATTACAAAAATAAGATAAAAACTGACAAAAACGAGACACAAAATGAGAAGAACTCGATAAAAATTGACAAAAACGGCACACAAAATGACAAAAATTTGATAAAAACTGACAAAAATGAGCCACAACATTACAAAAATTACACGAAAACTGACAAAAACGAGACAAAGTGACAAAAATTAGACTCAAAACGACAAAAACAACACACAAAATCACAAAAATTTGATTTAAAAAATGAGACCCAAAATGACTCAGGACATCAGTACATTTACACAACAAATGCATGTTTTAGTATTTTGGATTATTTAAAATTTGAAGTAAAATCTCCTCCAGTTCTAGAACGAAGTTTCGTGATGCGTCGGACCTCCGCTCCATGAAGTAGAAATAAAACTACTTTATGCTGATGAGCAACACAACCATCATGCAACAATCATGCAACCATCATGCAACGCCTCGCACAGACACTGAGTGATCTGAGGCCCTGATGAGACTCCCATCCTGCTGGCTTCATCACATCTGAACTTTAAAATCTTTAAATCTGAACTGAGTGAAAGTTTAGACTCCATAAAAGGCTTGGTTTATTTTGCCCTGCAGTCGTCTGGCCCCGCTGCTCTTTAGCTTCCAGGCAGAAAGTGAAGAGAAATCACATCAGAGTCTCAGAATCTCCACCCACGTCTCACATCTGATGGTTTTCTGTCTGTCCTGGTGGAAAAACCTCCAGACCAATCAGCAGTGGTGAGAAGGAAGATGAATCTGAGTGTGAAACGAGGATACTGACACCAGGAAGGTTTCCTGACCGCTACCAAATCTCAGCATCAGAGTTTATACCAGTAGGAGGCGCTAGTGACCGTTAATCCAAGAAACCATAAGAATTAGTGGCTGTGGACCTGGATTTGGTAGGTTTTTATCGAATCTTTGTCATTTTGTGTCTCGTTTTTGTTAATTTTTATCTAATTTTTGTAATTTTTGTCAGTTTTTATTGAATTTTTGTAAGTTTTGTCAGTTTTATTGTTTTTGTCATTTTGTGTCGTTTGACATTTTGTGTGTTGTTTTTGTCGTTTTGCATCTCATTTTTGTCATTTTGTATCTCGTTTTTGTCATTTCATGTCGTTTTTGTCATTTTGTGTCTTGTTTTTGTCATTTTGTGTCTCGTTTTTGTCGTTTCATGTCTTGTTTTTGTCATTTTGCATCTCACTTTTGTCATTTTGTGTCTCGTTTTTGTCGTTTCATGTCTTGTTTTTGTCATTTTGCATCTCACTTTTGTCATTTTGTGTCTCGTTTTTGTCATTTCATGTCTTGTTTTTGTCATTTTGTGTCTCATTCTTGTCATTTTGTGTCCAGTTTTTCTGGAATGACTCCAGTAAAATCTGGGCTTACAGCGGCTTTATAGAAACAGAAAATCTCCTGTTCACCGGGTTCTTTAGGGTCTGTTCTGCCGTGTTTGTTTGTATTTTGGCCTTTTAAATGTGGATCCAGATTGATGGACGGATGTTTTCTCTCTCTCAGTGTTTCACATGAAGCGCTGCAGGTTTTAAATCCACTCTGTTCTCTGAGGCTGTATATTCTGGGATGTTCACCTGCTTCCTGTGTGACTAACAGCCTCCGTCCTGCTGCAGCATCACTCATCAGCGACGTGTCGGAGCCCAGAGGACCTTCGCCGCTCGCATGCTTTTTGTTTTTGCCACGTTATTTCCAGCCGGTGAGGCTCCCGTTCAGCAGCCATCCTTCATGTGAAGAAGCTCCTGATGCAGTAAATACAGCACTGGATCATTTTTACTGAGCAGAGCCAAGTGGAGATTCCTGCCGGTGTCTTCCTGCTGGTCGTTCATTAGCCGAGGAAACCAGTAAATCGATATGACGTCAGGAATATGTAGAAGCAGCACTGAAAGGTCGTCATCTGGTGATGGAACGTGTCCCACAACATGTTAGCATAACCTGATGATGACGTTTCTGTCATTTTACATCTTGTTTTGGTCGTTTTCTGTCTTGTTTCTGTTGTTTTGTGTCTTGTTTTTGTCATGTTATATGTAATTTTTGTTATTTCAGGTTTTGTTTTTGTCATTTTGTGTCTTTTTTTGTCATTTTATGTGTAATTTTTGTCATTTTGTGTCTCATTTTTGTCATTTTATGTGTAATTTCTGTCATTTTGTGTCTCATTTTTGTCATTTTGTGTCTTGTTTCTGTTGTTTTGTGTCTCTTTTTGTCATTTTTGTCTCATTTATGTAATTTTGTGCCTCATTTTTGTCGTTTGTGTCTCGTTTTTGTCACTTTGTGTCTCGTTTTTGTCACTTTGTGTCTCGTTTTTGTCGTTTTGTGTGTCGCTATATGATCAGTGTCAGTTTTCTGTGTCGTATCAAAGTCAGAGCTCATGTTTCCGTCTTTTTTATGTGTTTTTTAGTGTTCCTTTCAGCAGTGGACTGAACTGACGGCTGCTCTTGCAGGTTTAGCCCAGCATCGCCAGTCGCTGTATATTCGGGGCCTCTGGGGGCCCTGCGGCGTGAGCCCGGCATGAAAACAAACCATCAATCTAACGGCGGGCCGCCGACCTGCTTCACGGCGGAATGAAACGGAGGTCTGTTTGGAGGAGCGTCCTGTGAGAGCTCTGGATGGAAACAGACGGTGGCTTTCTTAATGCGACATCACGGCGGAGAGCCCGAGCAGCTGAGCTAATGTGGCGTGCCGGATCCTCCTCGTCTCAAACAGGGCCAGGCGAGGCCTCCCGGGACCAGGCTCCGGTCCCCGGTAATAAAAGGCTAATTAGCTCCCTCCTCCCGCCTGCCTCTCATCACGGAGCCTCACCCCGAGAGTCCGCCTCCCGTCTAATACCATCATTTCCCCCGATGGATGTCGCAGCCGATGAGAGGCTGTCAGGGGACGCTGCCGTGTTCACGATGGAAATTACTGACGCTCTCAGTAATGATGTGAAAAAGATATACCGCAGCCCCTCGATAGACTCCTCACTCATTTGGACGTGTCAATCACGGCCTCCTAATGACGCCTCTCCACAACAGAGAGCTTTAAGAGATCGCTGAAGAACAGGACAATTTCCTTCCACTCGTGTCAGATTTTAGTTTAATGAAAGGTTGGATGGAGATGAACCCAGATGCACCTGAAGACGGATCATAGCTGCTGCAAAAAGACGACACAAATCTGCAGTTTCTCATCAAAACCAAAGACTAAAGCTATGTGGAAACGCAGCCACCGGGTGGGCGTGTCTCTAGGTGGTCACATGACAGGTCATATGACAGGACCAACATAAACTTTCTCTTTTATTATGAAAACAGTTCAAGTATTTCTCAGAGTGTTTGAGGTGAGAAATAAGCTGCTGAACCTGTCCTGTTTATAGGTAAGAAATCTAGTTTTTTTCTTACCTTACTCTACTAAAAGGATCAATAGGAAGTCTGTCAGTTTTTATCTAATTTTGGTGATTTTGTGTCTCGTTTTTGTCATTTTGTGTCATTTTGTGTCTTGTTTTTGTCAGTTTTGATCACATTCTTGTCATTTTGTCATTTCTGTCATTTTGTGTCTCATTTTGGTTGTTTTGTGTCTTGTTTTTGTCAATTGTTATCTAATTTTCGTAATTTTGTGTGGTGTTTTGTCATTTTGTGTCTCGTTTTTGTCATTTTGTGTCATTTTTGTCATTTTGTCTCTCGTTTTTGTCATTTTGTGTTATTTTTGTCATTTTGTGTCGTTTTTGTCATTTTTTGTCTAATTTTTGCCATTTTGTGTGCCATTTTTCTCATTTTTAAAGCAGATCTGGATTTCTGCTCCAGAAAATCAAATTTTTCACAATGAAGTCCACTTCAGTGTGATTGTTAAACAAATCAACTACCAAATAAACCTAAATATACTGTATGTAACAAATGTTGTATTATTTGTCCAGTTTTATTAGAGTTTTTTTTCCCTAAATCCACAGTTCAGTAAAAAGTATTTCTGAAAGCATTTGAGGTGATAAATAAGCTGCTGAATCTGTCCTGGTTTAGACGTTCAACTCGTTCCAGAACATTTTTCTGGAGGACATGTTTGAAAACTAAACCTTCTCTTCTCCAGGTTTCTGCTCCATATTGATCAATAATAGGTAGTGATTGGCTCATTTTTCTTCCATGTTTTGTGTGCTGTTTGCTAACTCTACTCTAATCCATGCTAATGTGATCTTTTTCTCAGCTTCTAGTAGAAGCTAGATATTTAGCTGCTGTTACTGCTGACCAAGAGGACAAACTGACTGATGGAAAACAGTCCAAAGAATTAGTCTGATCCTGATAATATGAGCTGGAGGGAGACGTTCAGTCAAGAAAGATGGAAAATAGAAGAGAGGACACAGCTTTGCTCTACACATTCTGTAGGAACACTGTTGGATGATGGAAACGACAAAAACAAGACACAAAAAGACAGAAATGAGACAAAAATAAGACACAAAATGACAGAAACGTCATCAATCGGTTATGCTAACATGTTGTGGGACACACATCCAATCCATAATAATTATCATTGAAAATATCATGTTGATTAAAAAAATACTTTCATACATTCTTTTCTCCTAGTTTTTTTTTAGATTTGGTCTCAGAAAACAGAACAATAGGGGTTTGTTTGGTCAGAATATACAGAGAATTTCAGAGGAGAAGACTTCAACGGGACATTGAAAGGACAGAAAGATGGCTGGTAAAAGCAGTTCTAGTGTTTACAACATCTACAAATGTTTGGACAGCCATAATTACCTGCTGTGGAAATCAATTTTCTGTAAAATCATAAGAAAAAAAGCCTAGTAGGTCCCCTTTAAACCAATTTATCAGCTGATTCTAGCTGCAGATTAAAAAGGCTGAAGCTCTGACAGTTTCCTTCCTGTGAAAATGAGTTTCTGCATCACGTTTTATTGCAACACGACCAACAGTTGTGGAGATATTTCACTGTGGACCAGAGTGTTTAAATGACTGACTCCACTAAATCTGCTAACGTGGCAGAAAGAGAGAAAAGAAGCAGCAGAAAGTGAGGAGAGATTTTGCCCTGAGCTGATCTGACTGCAGCCACTTTGTGCTCTCAGCTCTTTTCTTCCTCTCTAACTATCTAACTATGCAGAATCTGGAACATTTCTAGCTGCTAACAAGACTTCATCTCGTCCAACTGTGTCACTCCGGAGCCAGAGCCCCTAATAACACTTTTTGTTGTGTTTTTTGTGGTGTAGAACACGGCCCGGTCCACATCCCAACCCTCATTAAGCAACACAAACAGCATCAGCGAGGCTCGGCCGTCACCGTTCTAAGTTCATAAAGCAGCTCTAATTCATGCTGGGGAGGTTACTGCTGTGTGTTTGGGAAGACTTTCAAAGGGTTGGTTTGGTTTTTCCAGATGGGTTAATGAGTCCAGCAGCCAGAAAACCAAGCCTCGTGTTCCTGGAAGCTTCCAGCAGAAGGTAATTTATTCCCTTACATCTTATTTCTATGTAAACAATAGGGATGTATCGGTTCTGCAGACCAATATTTCTCATTTTATTTCACTGTCAGAAGTGGTAATAGTGCAGGAGCTCTGTCTGCACTTTGGGTTCATGTCATTTCTACAATTTTGCACTCCTAATTAAGAATATTTTTATGGAAAAAAAGATCTCTGTGCATTTTCTCCTTATTTACCCCCAACATGCTTCAATATGTCGCCCGTTGTTTGGAAATGAACAGATTCTCTCACGTGGCTGTAATTACTTTCTGCCCAGTAAAGCCAAATTTATTCATTCAGATTGATTTATGTCTGATGCACAAAACATTCAAGAGCTGCAAAACATTTTTGAGCAAAACATGCAGCACAACCACATATATTATATTTTAATGTATGTGAAGTGGCACCGGGATGTTAAAGTTCTTCAGATTTAGACCTGAAAGGAGCCTTAATGTAAATATCAGCAGCTGTATTTCTGAAATATTCTCAGAAAAATCTAGAAATACAGTGAAAAAACCAACCCACAGCACACAAAATGCAAATAAATTGAAGAAAAAATACTGACATAAATGAAAACAGACGAACAGCTGTGCAGCATTTAACCAGTTTCTGCTTAATTTGAACAAAAAATGCAAATTGTTTAAGAAAGCACAGTTAAGAAACTTGAAGATCTTCAACCTTTTGTTTGTTTTTTGCCTCCTAATGTAAAAAATATTAAGAAATAAGTTAATTAAAGTGTATTTTGAGCATCTTTTATTCAAAATGTTTCACCAGGATCTTAAAATTCTTCATATTTGGTCTCAAGAAGACCCTAACTGTAAATATCAGCAGCTGAATTACTGAAATATCTCATTCAAGAGCTGCAAAACATTATTTAAAAAAGCATATTTCAGTAAAAACATGCAGCACAAACACATATTATATTTTAATGTTATGCGAAGTGGCACTGGGATGTTAAAATTCTGGATATTTAGACTTGAGAGGGGCCTTAATGTAAATATCAGCAGCTGTATTTCTAAAATATTCTCATAAAAATCTATGATTACAGTGAAATAACAACCCAAAGCACACAAGGAAAGAGAAATTTGCAAATTAAAATGAAAAAATAAAGGCCAAAAATGAACACATGAACAGATGTGCAGCATTTAACCAGTTTCTGCTTAATTTGAACAGAAATTGCTAATTATTTAAGAAATTACAGTTAAGAAACTTCATCTTTTTGCCCTTAAATTGTTAATATATGAAGATATAACTGAATTAAAGTAAATTTTTAGCATCTTTTATTCTAAATATTTCACCAGGATCTTAAAATTCTTCATAGTTGGTCTTCAGAAGAGCCTAATTGTAAATATCAGCAGCTGAATTTCTGAACTTTTCTCATAAAAAACACACAAAGAAAGTGACGTTTCCAAATTAAAAATTAAAAAAAGACACAAGTGAACACAGACGAACAGATCTACAGCATAATGCAGAATCAGCGAGTTCACCCTCCAAAAACCATGTTTACAGACCTGCATTATGGGATGTTTTAGTGTTTATTAAGCTTTTTTTATTTCCTGTTTGTTGCCGTGTTGCATTCTGGGAATCCTGCTGTCAAAAAACAAACTAAAAACAAAAATAAATCTTCTTTTCCTGGTACTTTAGCAATGAAAACAGGTCAAGAGCTTGTTCAAGTTTCTAAAAATGGGATATGATGTTTATATGTGCAAAAACATGAACAGAATGCTTTAAAAACACAATTAGAACCATATAAATAGACTCTTATTGTCCCTGCAGACCTCCAGGATCAGATCTGAGCCCTAAAATCCACCGTCTCTGCTTAATATGCAGCTGCTGGGTAACAACCTGCTGCTGGTTTCTACACAAACCTCTGTTTAAAACCACCAGAACCGTTGGAGTGCTGTTTTCAGGTTTTAAAAAAGTCTCCAGAGTGGATCTGAGAGCTGACTGGTTAAACCCAGAGAGGACAGTAAGTGGCCTTTTTCTGCTCTCCTGTCAAGCAGCAGTCAAAATTCACCAGATTCAGCCGCAGTCTGGCTGCTTCTCGTCGTTTCGGTGCACTCAGGAGCCAAACTGTTGGATTTGAAAAAGCCTGAGAGCTCTGATTTCAGGAGGCTGTTCCTGTAAATACTTCATACTTCACCAGGTCCTTCAGTGGAGCAAATTCAGAGTCTTTTCTGAGCGACAAACACCTTGAAATGAGTCTTTGTTCAGTCAGAATCAGACTGATTGGCTCCAGCTATTAAAGAATCCTCAAAGAAGCTGCATCAATAAACGTTTTCTGTCCCAAAACTCATCTAAAATTCATTAGATTGTGTCAAATATGAGGTGAAATCCATCCAAAATGACTAAAACTTGTCCAAAATGCATTAAAAAATAGTCCAGAATGACCCAAAATTAGTCGAAACGTGTAAACAGAAGAAAGAAGGTGCAGAAATAACATGCAAAAACGGCCTCTAAACCATTTTGGACCAATTTTAAGCAATTTTGAACTATATTTTAGTCATTCGAACCATTTTTTGTAATTTTGAACAAGTTGGAATCATTTTGGGCAAATTTTAAACTGTTTTGGACCAATTTGGTTAGGAAAATTAGGAATTTTCGAAAAGTTCTAGTCATTTTGGACTATTTTGGGCAACTGTTGACCAGATTTATGTCACTGTGGACACATTTAGAGTCTAGTTGAGTGTATTTGCAGTGATGTGTGCAGCTAGAAGCAGGACAGTCACACAAGGACATGTTATTTTTGCACCTTTTTTCTTCTATTTGCATGTTGTGGACTAATTTTGAGCCATTCTGAACAACTTTTTATGCATTTTGGACAAATTTGGGATAATTTTGGGGTATTTTGGACAGATTTCACCTCATTTCTGACACATTTTATGAATTTTGGATCATCTCCTCCTGGACTCGTCTCCTCCCGGACTCGTCTCCTCGTCTCCTCCCGGACTCGTCTCCTCGTCTCCTCCCGGACTCGTCTCATCCCTGACTCGTCTCCTCCCGGACTCGTCTCCTCCCAGACTCGTCTCCTCCCTGACTCGTCTCCTCGTCTCCTCCCTGAATGGTCTCCTCCCGGACTCGTCTCCTCGCCTCCTCCCTGATTCGTCTCCTCGTCTCCTCCCTGACTCGTCTCCTCCCGGACTCATCTCCTCGTCTCCTCCCAGACTCGTCTCCTCGTCTCCTCCCAGACTCGTCTCCTCGTCTCCTCCCAGACTCGTCTCCTCCCGGACTCGTCTCCTCGTCTCCTCCCTGACTCGTCTCCTCCCGGACTCGTCTCCTCGTCTCCTCCCTGACTCGTCTACTCCCGGACTCGTCTCCTCCCGGACTCGTCTCCTCGTCTCCTCCCGGACTCGTCTCCTCCCGGACTCGTCTCCTTGTCTCCTCCCGGACTCATCTCCTCGTCTCCTCCCGTCTCCTCCCGGACTCGTCTCTTCGTCTACTCCCGGACTCGTCTCCTCCCGGACTCGTCTCCTCGTCTCCTCCCTGACTCGTCTCCTCCCGGACTCGTCTCCTCGTCTCCTCCCGGACTCGTCTCCTCCCTGACTCGTCTCCTCCCGGACTCGTCTCCTCCCAGACTCGTCTCCTCCCAGACTCGTCTCCTCGTCTCCTCCCTGAATGGTCTCCTCCCGGACTCGTCTCCTCGCCTCCTCCCTGATTCGTCTCCTCGCCTCCTCCCTGATTCGTCTCCTCGTCTCCTCCCTGACTCGTCTCCTCCCGGACTCGTCTCCTCGTCTCCTCCCGGACTCGTCTCCTCGTCTCCTCCCAGACTCGTCTCCTCGTCTCCTCCCAGACTCGTCTCCTCCCGGACTCGTCTCCTCGTCTCCTCCCAGACTCGTCTCCTCGTCTCCTCCCAGACTCGTCTCCTCGTCTCCTCCCAGACTCGTCTCCTCCCGGACTCGTCTCCTCGTCTCCTCCCTGACTCGTCTCCTCCCGGACTCGTCTCCTCATCTCCTCCCGGACTCGTCTCCTCGTCTCCTCCCGGACTCGTCTCCTCGTCTCCTCCCTGACTCGTCTACTCCCGGACTCGTCTCCTCCCGGACTCGTCTCCTCGTCTCCTCCCGGACTCGTCTCCTCCCGGACTCGTCTCCTCGTCTCCTCCCGGACTCGTCTCCTCCCGGACTCGTCTCCTCGTCTCCTCCCGGACTCGTCTCCTCCCGGACTCGTCTCCTCGTCTCCTCCCTGACTCGTCTCCTCCCGGACTCGTCTCCTCGTCTCCTCCCTGACTCATCTCCTCCCGGACTCGTCTCCTCGTCCTGATGTGAAATGGAGCCTCTCTGGCCTCCGTCTGCAGCAGAAATAGCTGCTGGTCATAAACAAACAGCGCTGCAGCTCCAGGCCTATATTCACACAGCGATCAATGAGGGGATCCCACACTCTCTGATATGGGCTGTGAAAATTGGCTTTCTTCTCCTGCAGAAGATTCTGGTGATTACTTATATGGTGCTGTTGATTGGAGATTGATCGCGGGTTGGAATTAAACAGCAGCGGGTCCCCGTTTTTGTGATTTGAGCGAGGCTGAATGCACCGATGGAGGATGATGGGTAGAAAAAGAAAAGATGGAGGAAAATCTCCATCTTAACCTGTTGTTTAGTCCAATATCAAACCTAAAATATCTCATTTTCTCAGAGTGAGTGAAGAAATCAGACTTTATTTCAAGCATTTCTCAACACAGATCCACTAGTTTTAGTTTTTTTTTTTGTCTCAACAAACCGGTTCACTGAACTCATTAACAGGAAGTCAGAAACCTTCTTTAGAACCAAACAGAGAGTCGATGGGGACCACATTAAGTCAGGACTTTTGGGGGAACCAGTCTAAAACCTTCCTTCTACCCTGATTGAACAATTTTTTTTTTTACCAAGTCATTTCTGACCAATTTAAACTAATTTTAGAGAAGTTTCAAGTCAATTCTGAGTCGATTTGGACAGGTTTCGTCATTTTGGACAGTTTCTGAGTCATTTGGAACCAATTCTTAGTCATTTTGGACCTTTTTTGGTCATTTTAGACATGTTTGAATCATTTTGGGCAAATTTATAGAAATTTTGGACCCATTTTTTGTCATTTTGAACCATTTTTGAGTCATTTTGGGCAAATTGTAAAACATTTTGGACCAATTTGAATCATTTTGGACCAATTTTTTTGTCATTGGAGACAACTGTGAGTCATTTTGGGCAAATCTAAACCATTCTGGACCAATTTTAAGTCATTTTGAACAACTTTTTAGTCATTTTGGACCATTTTTGAGTCTTTTTGGGCAAATTCTCAACCATTTTGGACCACTTTTTAATCATTTGGACAGGTTTGAGTCATTTTAAATATAAACCATTTTGGACCAATTTTAAGTCATTTTGAAACACTTCCTAGTAATTTTGGACCATTTTTGAATCATTTTGGGTTTAGTATCAGCCGTTTAGGACCACTTTTTAATCATTTTAAACAAGTTTGAGTCATTTTGGATACATTCTAAACCATTTTGGACTGATGTTAAGTCATTTGGAACAACTTTTTAGTCATTTTGGATCATTTTTGAGACATTCTGGGCAAATTTTAAACTATTTTGGACCAATTTTAAGAATCATTTTGAACCACTTTTCAGAAGCAGTCAAAATAAAGTCTGAAACCACTCCAAAACCAAAATGGAAACAAGTCCTAAAAAAGTCAAATACCAGTTCAGTATCAGGACCAAAACCAAACCTAAGCTACTCTTCAACAAAAGTCCAAGACAGTCTGAAACCAGTCCTCATCCAGGACCAGATCCAGAGTAAAATAAATCCTAAACCAACTTCAAATCACATCAAAAACCAAGAGAACCAAGACTGAAACCAAACATAAACCATTCCCAAGAAAGTCCAAAACCAGTACAACATACAGCCTGAAACAAGTCCAAAAGCATGATACTGCCACCTCCACGCTTGATGGTAGATTTGGTGTTCTTAGAGTTAAAAACAAAGACTTGCCCAAGACAGTCCTAAACTAGCCCGAAAAAGGTCTAAAAACAGGATCAAAATCAAACCAAAACCAGTCTGAAACCAGTCCTAAACCAAAACCAGTTTCAGAAACAGTCTGAAACCAGCCATAAAACATCCAAAACCAGGAGAATCAAGCCTGAAACCAAACATAAACCAGTCCCAAGAAAACCAGTCCAACACAGAATCTGAAACCAGTCCAGAAGCACTTCTAGAAAGCTCCAGAACATGATACTGCCACCACCATGCTTGATGGTAGATTTGGTGTTCTTGGGGTTACAGGCCTGAAATCAGACATTGAAATTACATATTGATAAGATATATCTATCATCTAGAAATGTCCTAATGTGCAAACGTTTCCAGAATAGAGATCTCAATATTGTCTAAATTCAGCTGAGATCATTTTTTAATCCACTCTGTGTTTTATTAGAACACATTTTCTGCATTTTGCTTTTTATTGCACATCATGCAGTTACGACAAATTGTATTATTATTATTATATCAGGTGCTGCATTTATTCTCATTTTATTGGAGATTTCTGGACCAGACTTTGTGAATTTCACCTTTCAGCATTCTAAGGAGGTGACGGTGGTTTTATTCATTCACCTGTTGTGCAGTAACACAGTCATCAGAGCGTCTTGATTTGAAAGGTCTGAGCTGCAGCACCTCATAATGATGATATAACTGGCAGATCAGCGCAGGCTTGATGCTAATAGAGGTGAAATTAATAGAAGCAGATGGGGTGTAAATTCTGATTCCTCTCCTAGTTGGGATGCAGAAGCTTCACCCTCGTGTGGATTCACAAGATGTGAGAAGACGAGTATTTTGTAGTTTAGGTTTTGTGGTTGAAATTCCGTTGTATAGTATACAGCAAACTGTTGTTTCTCTTCAAAAAATGCATTTAAAGCTACTTTCTTAGGCTATACAAGGACTATCTCTCACTAAATGAATAATGTTTACAACTCTGCAGTACCTTTAGCAGTAATAATAGTGATAATAAACCTCTGTTTTAGTAGAGAAAACACCTACATGTCCGGAACAATAGTGTTTTACTTTGATCCATATGTCATTTTTAACACCGAAGATGAAGCCATATGACAAAAATGAGACACAAAATAACACAAAGACCCAAAATGACAAAAATGAGACACAAAATGACAAAAATGAGACATGAAATAATAAAAACGATATAAAATGACAACATTGAGACAAAATGACAAAATTGAAACACAAAATGACAAAAATGACACTCAAAATCACACTAATGAGCCATCAAAAGGCAAAAATGAGATATAAAATGAGACATAAAATGAGACATAAAATGAGGCACATTTTGATTGGACCCTCTGGAGGACCGGTTTTGGCCCACGGGCCTCATGTTTGACCCCTCTGCTTTCAAGGCTCAGTGGTCATTTTTAACTGTCAGGATGAGGGGAGTGTTCAGGATGTTAGAACAACACGAGGGCTAAAAAATGTTGTGAAACTTGCAGAAACAAAGCGCTGCTCCGTCAGAGTTCCTGTGACTGGACATGGAGCTGAAGGCGCTGAAATGTTTGCTTCGGTTTATTTATTTTTTGCAGCAGGAGAAGCTTCTGGACTCGTTGACTTTGGGACGTGAGCTGAGCGAGGTCAGTGCCGGCAGGAAGAACAACGGTTTCATTGTCGCCCCAGAAGCGATTGTGTTGGAGTCAGAAGGAGCTGTTTAGTGAGAAATGTTCTGAAGTGGTTTCTGAAAGGCGGCCAGCTCCCCGTTCATTACCAGCAGTATCTAAAGCAGCGAGATACCGCCGTGCTAGTGGGAGGCTGACTGAGAGCTAAGTGCCCTGACTCTGACAGCTCTGCACAAATGCATATCAGCCAGCGCCGAGATGGGAACTACAGAGAGGTTTAACTCATCAAACATTTAGCGCACCGCCTCAGATTTCACTCAGAACGTATTTAGAGTGGTGTCCACAGTCCGGGATAATGAGGACCAGAACGTGGCCTCATGCGAACCCAGAATGTGGATGAATTAACACAGAAAACCTTAAAGACGTCATGAATTGATGCCCGGCTAGCCGAGGGCGCTCCGATCGATAGCTCTGAACCTGAAAGAAGCTGCTCCATACACCGTCTCAGGCTCATGTTTGGAGGTTTTACGCCCAAATAAACTCAATTTTACAACAGCGCTAAACCTGATCTGAACCAGAAAATGGAGCCAGACGGCCGGAAAATCTCCCAGCAGGCGTTCGTTTCTGTCGTTTCTCTGCCGTGTGGAAGAACAACAGATTCCTGCACTGAGGATCACAGCCAGAACTCGAGTTATTTATGCAGAGTCCAGTCCTGAAAACATCGATTTCCAATCTGCAGCGTTCCATGTTTACATCGAGTGAAACTGTTCTGATCCCTCAAAACATTCAGTCTGAAATTTACACCAACCAGCTCGGACAAGTAAAGACGGAGACACAATCTGCACATGAAAATGATGCATCTGTGCAACTAAACTGCAAGATATCAGAGTTTACGTCACACATGGGTCCTTTTATTCTCAGATTTAAGTTTTGCTCTGCTCATAGTAGAAAATATGACCTCAAAAGACCCAAATCTGTCTAAAATGAGTCTGAAACTGGATTAAATGACTCCAATATTGTCCAAAGAAAACTAAAATAGGTTTAAAATGTAACAAAAAAAACATTTAATTTGTTCCAAATCATTTAAAATTGCTCTGTAAAGACAAAAAAATACCCAAAATGACTCAAATATTGTCTCAAAAGACTATAATCTGTCTAAAATGAGCCTGATACCGGTACTGATACTTAAAAAACTCAAATATTGTCCAAGACGACTAAAATGTGTTTGAAATGACTCAAATATTGTCTAAAATAACAACAAAATGTACAAGAACGATGCAAAGTTGGTTACAAATGTCTTACAATTGGTCCAGAGACCAAAATCTGTCCAAAATTACTAAAATATGTATAAAAATGATATAAAAGTGGTTGCAAATGACTTAAAATTGGCTCACAAAGACAACAATCTGTCTAAAATGAGTCTGATACTTGATTAAAAGACTCAAATATTGTCCAAGAAAACTAAAATCTGTCTAAAATGACTAAAATGTTGTCTCAAAAGACTCAAATTTGTCAAAAATGAGGCTGATACTGGCAAAAATAACAAAAATCTTTCAAAAAATAACATAAAATTTATTCCAAATAATTGAAAATTGCTCCTGAAAGACTAAAAATTGTCCAAAATGACTCAAATATTGTCACAAATAACAAGTGTCTTTCAAAAAAATGACATAAAATGCAGCTGCTTGTCTCTGATGAGAACAGTTTCATCAACAGTAAGTGGACCAGAGCGTTTTAAAGCTCCATTATTTACACCTTCTTCACCAGGAATCCGGTCCAGCTGAAGGTAAAACCGTGGACCCTCGGGGGGACGGCAGCTTAACGCCTGCTGATGTCAAGCTGCTGAAACCTTTTCATCATCCGGAGACGGCGGGGGAATGTTTTCAATTAATTCTTTTCATCATTTAGTCATTCCACTTTCACTCAGCTGTCCGTCCTCCTTGTTTTCTCCATATTTTCCTCCTCGGTGTCGTCATCTCCACGTCTTTTTTCTTCTTATTTTTCGTCCTCTGGCGCCTGCAGACCTACAATTCAGAAGCACTTGTGATTCTCTGCTCCTTCTGTCTGGCGGCCCTATCGGTTCGGCCATCTCGGCCACTCCATTCTCTGCTTATGTTTGTTTAATACTCGGCGGAGTCGTCTGCCCGGGATTGGGTGTCTGAGGCGTGATGTCCAGAGATTTCCAATTGACGGGCTGGAGAGGACGGGGCGAGCCGGTGGAGGTTAGAGAATTGGAGAAGAAAAGAGAAGAGGCGAGTCGATGGGCCAGTAAAGTGTTTTGGTCCAGAAAGCACCGGGGCCGACGATTTACTGCAGACAGAGTCCAATGGAAACTGAAAAGACTTCAGTGGAGGGCTGGGAATTCATCTTTCATGAGAAATTGCACAGTTTTACACCAGCGTATTGAACCGCAGTACTTGAATCCTTTTCCACTACAAAAGGCATTAGAATGACGTCTAGAATGAGTCTGAAACTGGAATAGAACACTCACATATTGTCCAAAATAACAGAAATATGGACAAAAACGATTCAGATGCTATCTCAAAAGACCAAATCTGTCTAAAATGAGTCTGATACCGGAGTAAAACATTCACTTATTGTCCAAAAAAACCCAAAATGTGGACAAAAATAACTCAAATATTGTCCAGATGATAAAATTTGTCCAAGAACAGTTGGTCCAGAGACTAAAATCTGTCAAAAATGAGTCTGAAACTGGCCTAAAGACTCAAATATTGTCCAAAATAACAAAATTATGTCCAAAAATGATGCAAAGTTGGTTACAAATGTTCTGCAGTTGGTCCACAGAGACTAAAATCTGTCCAGAATGACTCAAATATTGTCTCAAAAGAGTCAAATATGTCTAAAATGAGTCTGACACTGGCATAAAAAAAATATGGACAAAAACGAGTCACATTTTGTCTCAAAAGTCTCAAATCTGTCTGAAATGAGTTTAAAACTTGCTTAAAAACTCAAATATTGTCCAAAATAACAAAATAATTACAAAAATGACACAAAGTTGGTAACAAATGTTCTACAGTTGGTCTCAAATATTATCTTAAAAGACTCAAATCTGTCTTAAATGAGTCTGATACAGGCAAAAAAACACTCACATATTGTGCAAAATACCAAAAATATATTCAAAAATTACTCAAGTATTGTCTCAAAAGACTCAAATCTGTCGAAAATGAGTCTGATCCTGGCTTAAAAGACTCAAATATTGTCTCAAAAGACACAAATATTGTCTAAAATCACAAAAACGACATAAAATGTGTTCCAAATTATTTAAATTTGATCTAAAATTACTCAAATATTGTACAAAATAACAAAAATCTTACGAAAAATGACATAAAATGTGTTCTAAATTATTTAAATTTGGTCCAAAATGGCTCAGCAATGATCTGAAAAGACTGAAATCTGTCTAAATGAAGTTTTGTGGAGCGCTGGGAATTCATATTTTTTTGAAACGCGGTACTTCAATCCTTCTTTCCAACCAAAGGCCACAGAGCTGGGCATTAAACTGATGAGCTGAACTCTGTTTGGCTTCTATTAAATCTTCCGAGTCGCTCTGGGTTTTTGGGTTTTTGTGTCACCGCTCAGATAAAATCACGGCAGTCAGAAGGTCGCCACTTGAAGAACCTGAAGGAGGCCTTGAAGTTCAACCTCCTGCTTTGTGTCCGTCTGAGAGGAGATAAAACCCAATCTAAGCTCAGACAATAACCTCCTTCTGCTATCTGGAAATCTGAAGAGGGAGAGAAGAAAAACCTGCCTTTGAGATGTACAGAAAGAAGGCCAAGCTCTTCTGAAGGTTTCTAATATTCAGTCGATGTGTTTACCTTCTTTCATTTCAGTGTGATGGAGGTAAACACAAAGGTTGGTTCAGATCAGAATGATCTGACACAATATTATGACAGAAAATAGACACAAAATGAGGCAAAAGATGACACACAGGAGACTCAAAACAACAAAAAAGAGACATAAAATGACAATAATGAGACACAAAATGATCCAAGGGTCTCAAAATGACAGAAATGAGGCACAAAATGATAGAAATGAGACACAGAATGACAAAAATGAGACACAGAATGACAAAAATGAGACACAGAATGACAAAAATGAGACACAAAAATGAGTCTCAAAATGTCAAAAATGAGACACAAAATGTTGCACTCTGGATCCATGGTGGCTTTTTTAGTTTCTTGGATGGTATCTCTGAGAAGAACACCTCTTAATGACAACGTGTCCAACAGGAACATGGTGATTACAGAAAAAAATCATCTAGAATAGTCATTTACCACTTTAACAATGTCTAGACTGGATTTATCATTCATATAATGCTGTCTTCATCGAAAAAAGATTTTCTTTCAAAAATAAGGACATTTATTTTTTGTCATTTTATGTCTCATTTTGTCATTTTATGTCTCATTTTTCTCATTTTGTTTCTCATTTTGTTTGGGGACATTTCCCCAAACTCTATTTGCACTACCGTTAGTGTAAATAAAGTTTGATCTCCAAATTCAGACATGTCAGGTCTCTTTGTGAAGCTCTCAGATGTTTTGTTGAGGGTCAAGAATCTTTTTGTGCTGAGATTAGCACAGATACGGTCAGAGAGTTACATATTAAGGTGAAGATCCTCCTTCCAGCACCATAAAACGTTTATTGTGCAGTCTGGAGTTGTGGAGGTTGTTTGCCAGGTAACCGGTGGCGTTGCTGAGAGCTTCAGTCACATGATGGAGCTCAGCTGTCAGCCCTGAAGAAACATCACTCAGCCTGACAACATCTGTCGCCGACAAACCCATCGTCCCCGACGTGACTGTGCAGCGTCCCCGAAGTGCAGTCAAAGTTTTACGGCAGCGGCGGGGAAACCCGAGGGGACGGATGTTACCGGAACGTTGCTCAGCTCTCACCATCCATCACCATCAGGAGGAAGCTTCCACCATCATCCTCCTTCCATTCAGGGCTGGCTCCCCTCCAGACGCTAATGAGTCGAGCTCTTGTCGTTTTTCTGCAGATTTTTTTTATATTCCATCGTCATAAAGCGGTGACACAAGTCTTCAAAATGTCAAAGAGGAGAGAAATGGTGAGGGAGGCTGAGGTCAGCAGTTTGGAAAGAGAAGGAGGTGAAGAGGAGCAGCAGAAAAAGGAGACAAAATGACAGAAATGAGACACAAAATGACAAGAAAGAGACACAAAATGACAGAAATGAGACACAAAATGACAAGAAAGAGACAATATGACAGAAATGAGACACAAAATGGCAAGAAAGACACAAAATGACAGAAATGAGACACAAAATGGCAAGAAAGAGACACAAAATGACAAGAATGGAACACAAAATGACAAGACAAAATGACAAATATGAGGCACAAAATGACAGAAATGAGACATAAAATGACAAAAATGAGACACAACATGAGAAAAATGTTGTTTTTCTACAGATGTGGCATCTTTGTTTTTATATCCCATTGTCATAAAACGGATGATGAAGAGGATGATGAGGATGATGAGCAGGAGGATGATGAGCAGGAGGAGGAGGAGCAGGAGGAAGAGGAGCAGGAGGAGGAGGAGGAGCAGGAGGAGGAAGAAGAGGAGGAGCAGGAGGAAGAGGAGCAGGAGGAGGAGGAGGAGCAGGAGGAGGAGGAGGAAGAAGAAGAGGAGGAGCAGGAGAAGTGCTGCAGTAATTCCAGGTCCCAGTGAGGAGGTCCAGGTCCTCAGCTACCATGCTGGCTGTGCCTCCGTTAATAAGCTGTAAGCACCCTGCCAGCTCTTTAAACATCCTGTCATGATGCAGAGCGAGCAGAGAGGCCGTTTTAAAGGCAGCATATGGCTGCAGAGCATCTCCACTGATGTATTGTCACGGGAGATTTGTGCTGCGAGGACGGGCTCTGAAACCCAGCCAGATGTCCATGTCTTCGCAGATACAAGCTCCCCGTCCTGATGTCTGGCAGCTTTATTGGCATCTGAATGCTGAAGCTGCTCCGACAGTAACCATAATCTCCATGATTTTTATGGTTTTAATAACAGATGAGGACGGTGATTAGAAAAAGTTGCAGGTGCATGAATTATTTTCCAGTCGGGGCCAGAAACAAACTCTGATGTGTTTTGGTTTTTTAAAGGAAAGTGATGAAATAGCTTTGAACACCTACAAGTACGAGTTTCATAATTTAATCATACGAGCGTCTGAATGTCTGATTTCTGCTCCACTGAAGAGGAGATGATTTTATTTTGACCTCTTTAGTGTTTTGAATTCTTTCTTCTGTATTTTCATTATGGTAACATTATACCTCAGTTAATCACTTACACATTATAACTTCCAGATCACAGTGGATCTATAAAGGAATGAAACATTTAGTCACAGCTATCTGGAACTGAACCATATAGTGTTTTACTTTATGATCATTCATCATTTTTAACACAGAAGCTGAAGCGATATGACAAAAATGAGACACCAAATGACAAACACGAGACACAAAATGACAAAAGTGAGATAAAATGAAAAAAAATGAAGCACAAAATGACAAAAAATGAGGCAAAAAATGACAAGAATGAGACAAAATGACAAAAATGAAACAAAGAAGATTCAAAAAGAGAAAAATGAGACAAAATGACTAAAATAGACATAAAATCACAAAAATGAGAGACAAAATAACAAAAATGAGGGGGAAAAATGAGACATAAAATGACAAAAACGAGACACAAAATGACAAAAATTAGACATAAAATGACAAAAACGAGATGAAAAAATGAGAAAAATGAGACATAAAATGGTAAAATTCTTACTATTATGTCACAATTTTTGTTTAAGTTTCACAAAAGAATGGCACGTCACACATAATCCATTCAGGGACGGTCTGAAAGGTGAAACTGCTGCAAATATTTCTATTTTTACAGTTTGTAGCCCTAATAAAATGTGTAATTTCTGAGACATTTAAAATATTACATGCGTTTCACACCCAGCTACATGCACACCAGGTAGAAATGATCGATATGAGACAGTATTTTCTGAAGAGAATCCTCCGTGTGGAAAACAGACACCTTGGATTCATCACATTTTACCTCCTAAGATAAGCGGGATGGGCTCACTTGTCCCATCAAACAGCCAATATCACACAGCCTGGAGGTACGACGGCACATCAGTGATGGAGAACATCAAGGAGGCGACTCGCTGCCTTTAATTGGCTCCAGCAGGTCATCTCCGCCGTCTGGGATAATACGCCAGACACATTTGGATTTAATTCCCCCACACTTTGGCTCATTTGATTTTGTGCCGGGCCTGAAGACGAAGACGAGGAAAAAGAAGAAGAAGAAGAAGCAGAAGAAGGGAGGAGGTTTAATTGAGAGGGAGAGCTGGTTTGATGACTGGAGGTGACACATGGAGAACAAGAGTGTGGATTTAGAACATGAAAGGCGGCGAGGAGGGGACGACTCGGGCCGACCCGTTGGATTGAAACTCCCGGAGATGGAGAGTGACTCATCTGAGATAAAAGGGGAAAGCAGAGGCTGCCGCTGCGACGGCTAATGAAGAGCTCCTCATTGTTTATTGATGCCTGGCTCCGAGCTCCAGACCAGAGCAGATGATCGCTGCTCGCCCAGCTCACCGTTTAGGGGCCTTTAGCATGAAAGCGGCGCTTTCTAAAGGCCTCTTCCTCACTTCAAACGGGGCCTTGGTGGCCCCGGCGTTGGGGGGAAACAGGACCTAGCATGTTTCCTGAGCGCCGGCTAATCTGAGACTTTGATGTGAAGAGGCTCTCAGAGAAAAGCAAACAAATACCCCCTCGACCGGCCGCGATGGAGAGCAAATTAGGCCCGTCCATTGAAGTGGGAGCGCTTCGTAATCAACTGGAGTAAGAAAGAGAGGAGCTAAGTAGTGAGGTTAGAGACATAAAATGAGAAAAAAGAGACACAAAATGACAAAAATGAGACACAAAATGATGAAAATGAGACACAAAACGACAGGACACAAAATAAAAATCTGACAAAAAATGACAACAATGACTAGACACAAAATGACAGAAGGGAGAAACTAAATGACAAAAATGAGACCCAAAATGACAAAAACAAGACAAAAAATGACAAAATTGAGATACAAATGACAAAAATGAGACACAATGAAAAAAAGAGACACAAAATGACAAAAATGAGACACAAAATGACGAAAATGAGACACAAAATGACAGGACACAAAATAAAAAAAATCTGACAAAAAATGACAACAATGACAAGACACAAAATGACAGAAGCGAGACACTAAATGACAAAAATGAGACCCAAAATGACAAAAACAAGACAAAAAATGCCAAAATTGAGATACAAAATAACAAAAATGACACACAAAATGAGAAAATGACACACAAAATTACAAAAATGAGACACAAAACTAAATTAAATGACCAACTGAAGTGAGAGATCTTCATAATCAACTGGAAGGAGGAGAGGAGTTATATGAATTTTTGTTGTTTGGGCTGAACTGATTTGTAAATGGGAGACATTTTTGAAAACCCGCTCAGACTGAACCCACAAACAGGAGTTTTATTTTATTTTTTGATTAAATGCGGAGGAGCTCCCAAAGGGAATCAGTCTTTTATCTG
This sequence comes from Amphiprion ocellaris, assembly GCF_022539595.1. Lineage (NCBI taxonomy): Eukaryota > Metazoa > Chordata > Actinopteri > Pomacentridae > Amphiprion > Amphiprion ocellaris. Next base: position 490,117 of record NC_072778.1, on the reverse strand, counting down.
TGCGCTTGTCAGATCTGTGAGAAATGACTTCCTTTCACAAATGAAGGATCCAATCTAGAGGTTTTTCTCTGCAATCTAAAGTCCTGCAGCAATAGAACAATAATGTCTGGAAGGAGAGAAGACAGAAATGATTTCTGTTCACCAAAGAAGGCAAAAACTGGAGCCAACATGTTCCACAGCTTTTTGAAAACGTCCACAGATTTCACCAACATTGGCCAAAAAAAAAAAAAAAAAAAACAGAGGCTCCCAATGAAGCAGATGAATATCTGACAGGAATGTTTCCATTTTTGCAACTTCTATGAACTCATTTTACTCTGTAGAAAGATGTTCCACCATCATCAGTAGAAAGATGTTTCTCCATCATCAGTAGAAAGATGTTTCACCATCATCAGTAGAAAGATGTTCCACCATCATCAGTAGAAAGATGTTCCACCATCATCAGTAGAAAGATGTTCCACCATCATCAGTAGAAAGATGTTCCACCATCATCAGTAGAAAGATGTTCCACCATCATCAGTAGAAAGATGTTCCACCATCATCAGTAGAAAGATGTTTCTCCATCATCAGTAGAAAGATGTTCCACCATCATCAGTAGAAAGATGTTCCACCATCATCAGTAGAAAGATGTTCCACCATCATCAGTAGAAAGATGTTCCACCATCATCAGTAGAAAGATGTTCCACCATCATCAGTAGAAAGATGTTTCACCATCATCAGTAGAAGATGTTCCACCATCATCAGATGTTTCACCATCATCAGTAGAAAGATGTTTCACCATCATCAGATGTTTCACCATCATCAGTAGAAAGATGTTTCACCATCATCAGTAGAAAGATGTTTCACCATCATCAGTAGAAAGATGTTTCACCATCATCAGTAGAAAGATGTTTCACCATGCTGGATGGATCTCCAACAACATGCTCCTCTGTTCACTGTTTCTGAGCCATGCTGCATTTATTTATTCATCCAGTAGGTTGGATGTTCCTCTCATATTACTTGTTAACACGTTTGGAATTTGGAAACAGATTTTTCAAGATCAGAAGAACCTACTGATCATGTGAACAACATGGACGACACAGGAAACATTTCATTCCTGGACATGAACATTCACCACAGAGAAGACAGCAGCATTAAAATAACAGTTTACAGGAAACCCACACACACGGACCAGAACCTCCTCTGGACATCAGAACATCCACAGAACACAAACTACCAGTTAGAACACTATTAGAACGGACCAGAACCTCCTCTGGACATCAGAACATCCACAGAACACAAACTACCAGTTAGAACACTATTAGAACGGACCAGAACCTCCTCTGGACATCAGAACATCCACAGAACACAAACTACCAGTTAGAACACTATTAGAACGGACCAGAACCTCCTCTGGACATCAGAACATCCACAGAACACAAACTACCAGTTAGAACACTATTAGAACGGACCAGAACCTCCTCTGGACATCAGAACATCCACAGAACACAAACTACCAGTTAGAACACTATTAGAACGGACCAGAACCTCCTCTGGACATCAGAACACCCACAGAACACAAACTACCAGTTAGAACACTATTAGAACGGACCAGAACCTCCTCTGGACATCAGAACACCCACAGAACACAAACTACCAGTTAGAACACTATTAGAACGGACCAGAACCTCCTCTGGACATCAGAACACCCACAGAACACAAACTACCAGTTAGAACACTATTAGAACGGACCAGAACCTTCTCTGGACATCAGAACATCCACAGAACACAAACTACCAGTTAGAACACTATTAGAACAGACCAGCATCATAACCGATGATAAAGACAGACAGGAGGAGGAAAAACACATCAGAACTCACTCACACACTACCAATATCCCATATGGGCCATAAACAAAGGAAAACAACAAGCCAAAAACAAAGAGAAAAAACTAAAACAAACAAAAACAAAACATACACAAAAACCAGACAATAAAAATAAAGACATAATCAGCATTCCATATATCTGAGGGACAACAGAACCCATACATCCCATAATGAGAAAACACATCAACACAGCAGTAGAACCACATAGAAAACTGCAGCAGCTATTAGTCCATCCAAAAGACAAAAAATGCAACATCATATATGAAACTCCGTGTAAATCATGCGATAAAACATACACTGGAGAAACTGGAAGATCATTCAACACAAGAAGAAAGGAACAGCAGACAGAATAAAGGAAACAGCTGGACGACTCACAAGAAGACAAAAAGAAAAAGCAGATGAAGAAAACAAAAAATCAGCCATCAGGGACCACTGTAAAAGAAACAAGCACATCATGGACTGGGACAGGGGGAGGATTTAACATCAGAGACCAACAAACACAAACCATGGATTAAGGAGGCCTTAGAGACCAGGAAGTGAGGGAGCTGTTAAATGAACCGGGATGAGGAGCTACACCCTCTAACGGGGCAGTGGTGGTGCAACGGTTAAGTCTCTGGACTACTGATCAGAAGGTCAGAGATTCAAGCCCCGATGTGGCCACTGTTGACAAAAATGACAGACAAAATGACATATGAGACATAAAATGACAAAAAGCAGACACAAAATGACGAAGATGAGACACAAAATGAAATTTGGTCAACTATGGCAGAAATAAAAACCTTTTAGACCTATCGGTAGCTAGGCATTAGGTATTTTTACTAACTGTGTGGCCAGCAGACGTTAAAAACATCGGGTTAAAGTGTATTTATCATCCTTTTAGTGGCAGCTTCATGGACTTCTGTAAAAACCCAAACATTACTGTATTCCTGCTGTCATAAAATCGTCCCTGCTGCTGGATGTTCATTCAGACCGACCCTGGTTGTGTGTGTGACCTCCACATCGTCACTAATGTCAGCAGTAATCAGGACCTTCGTTTATCCCCCTGAAGGTTAATTAAGCCCCGAGCAGATCATGGTTTCCATAAACTCTCCGACTGGAACTGATCTGTGGCTGACGAACCGCCTCATTTTTGTATATTTGCATCCCATTTGTGTCATTTTGTGTCTTATTTGTCATTTTGTGTCCCATTTTCGTCATTTTGTCACATTTTTGTCGTTTGTGTCTTTTTGTGTCTGTTTTTGTAATTTTGTGTCTCATTTCTGTCATTTTGAGTCAAATTTTGTCTTTTTATGTCTCATTTTTGCTATTTTGTGTCTCTTTTTTGACATTTTGTGTCTCGTTTGTGTCGTTTTGTCTCATTTTTTCCATCTTGTGTCAAATTTATTCCATTTTGTGTCTCATTTTTATCATTTTGTGTCTCCTTCTGGTCATTTTGTCTCATTTTATCTAATTTTGTGTCTGGTTTGTGTCATTTTTTGTCATTTCGTGTCTGGTTTGTGTCACCCTTTGTGATTTATGTATGTTTAGTAACTGTGTAGACGAACCACAGAATGAAACGCGACAAACAGCCTTCTCCTTTATCCACGGAGTTTTAGTCAAATGAAATCTCGATCAGATCCCAACTGTTCATCTGGCAGCGTCCACGTTTCTGCTGCTTTCCTTCAGCGTGTCGCTGGTTTAAAGGTTTGAGGGCAAATCTGCTGCTTTCTGTTGCCTTTTAGACGTGAAGCTGCTCTCAGGAAGCTCAGATTAGAACCTGAATGAGATCCGTTTAGCTGCAAACCAACACCTGCTTCAACAGACGTTAGCGCGATGCTAACAGGAAGACAGCGGTGTGGATTTATTTTAACACAAAACAATCAAAACAGAAACCCAAAACCAGCAGCAGACAGAGAGCAGAAATGGAAGGAGGAGGTTTTATTCTCTGCAAGTTTTCAGCCATTTTGGATACATTAAAAATGCTTTAATCCTGTTTCGAGTCATTCTGGACAAGTTTTAGGTCTCTTTTCTGCAAGTTGTCTGTCATTTTGAACACATCTGAAGCTATTTTGGACAAGTTTTTGTCATTTTGGACACATTTTAAATCATTTTGGACACGTTTGCAGTCATTTTAGACAGATTCAAGTCATTTTGAACAAGCTTTAAGTCATTATGGACACATTGCGAGACATTTTTAACAGGTTTTCATCCATTTTGAACACATTTGAAGCTATTTTGGACAGGTTTGCAGTCCTTTTAGACAGATTCTAGTTATTTTGAACAAGCTTTGAGTCATTATGGACACAATGCGAGACATTTTTAACAGGATTTTATCCATTTTGAACAGATTTAAAATGCATTAGTCACGTTTCAAGTCATTTTGGATAGGTTTTGTGTCACTTTTTCAGTCATTTTTAACATATTTGAAGCTATTTTTTAAATCTTTCTGGACATATTTAGAGTCCTTTTTAACAAGTTTTCATCAATTTTGAACAAATTTCAAAAGTTTTAGATGTGTTTATAGTCATGTTGGACAGGTTTGGGTACTTTTAGACACATTTTAAATAATTCTGGACAGGTTTGCAGTCGTTTTAGACAGATTCAAGTCATTTTGGACACATTTTAAGTCATTGTGGAGACATTTTGAACAAGTTTTAAACAAGTTTTTAGCCATTTTGAACCCATTTAAAATACTTTAGTCCTGTTTCAACTCATTTTGGACAAGTTTCAGTTCACTTTTCTGGAAGTTTTCAGTCATTTTGAAAATTTTGGGACCTATTTTGGACAATTTAAAGTCATTTTGGACACATTTTAAATCATTTTGGACAGGTTTGCAGTGATTTTAAACAGATTTCAAGTCATTTTTTACACATTTTAAGTCATCATGGACATATTTAATTTTAACACGTTTTCATCCATTTTGAACACATTTAAAATGTTTTAGACATGTTTAAGTCATTGTGGACATGTTTTAGGTCACTTTTCAGCAAATTTTCAGTCTTTCTGAACAAATTTGGAGCTATTTTGGACACATTTTGTGTGGAAAAGGTCTGTAGAGTTGATTGATTGATTTATGTCACTAACATTTCTCTCCTTCGTGTTGCTCTGGATCCATAGAGCTGAAGGACTTTAGACTGAAAAATGAACCACAGTGAGGAAAAATGCGACAGCAGAAGAAAACGCTCAGGGGTCCAGAGGGTTAACTTGATGCTAACGGGTTCTTCACACTCTTGGCAGCGCTATGAAAGCGTATCGATGGCCAGACTCTGCCGGATCATTTCTTTTTTTTTTACTGTTTGTTTTCGCTCTGTTCTGTAAATGTACAATAAATAATTCATCACAAGGAAAAATCGAGTGTTTTACTGAGTTAAAAGCCCTACAGGGATGTCTGAATAAATATACGGACAGCACATGTATATGCAAACACGCCCACGCCGCTGCATGTAACACGCCTGTATGTGCACGTAGAAACACATAAAACTCAGCCTGTAAACAAGTTTAGTGCCTCGGAGCGAGCGGTTCTACCTGCAGCGAGGTCCTTTCTGGAGTTAATGGTGCATAAATATCCTAAACACGCTGCATGAAGGAACATGGCATTAAAACATGCCTGCATTAGGAGAGAAAAGAAGCCTGAACACAGGAACTCATCCAATAAATCCACTAATTCTGCCGTTCACGCAGCTCATTTAAATGTAGCGCTGCGCATACCGTTTCTTCATTTTCTGTCTCATTTTTGTCATTGTGTGTCTCGTTTGTCATTTTGCGTCTCATTCTTGTCATTTTGTGTCGTGTCATTTTGTGCCTCTGTTCATTTTATGTTTGTGTCATTTTGTGTCTCATTTTTGTCATTTTGTATGTGTTTTTCTTCATTTTTGTCATTTTATGTCATTTTGTTATTTATTATTATTATCAGTTTATTTAAAAAGGGACCATGTACAATATTAAACATAAATGTTTCCATTTGATGTATTGCACCAGAGTTAGCTTAAAGCTAACTTGTGTCTTGTTCTTGTCATTTTGTGTCATTTTGTGTCTAATTTTTGTCATTTTGAGTCTCATTTTGGATATTTTGTTCCTCATTTTTGTCATTTTAAGTCTCATTTTTCAAATTTTCGTCATTTTGTGTCTCATTTTCATTGTTTTGTGTCTCATTTCTGTCATTTTGTCTCCTTTTTCTCATTTTATGTCTCATTTTTGTCATTTTATGTCTCATTTTTGTCATGTTATTGGTGATTTCAAGGCTTTTTGTGGCAATTTCTCATCCTTTTGAGGTGATTTTGCCTCTTTTTGTGCCGATACGAGTGAAAAGAAGCCCTAATTGAGGAATTCATCCAATAAATCCACTAATCCTGTGGTCCGGGCAACTCATTTAAATTTCGCGCTGCTCATACTTTTAAAGTGCTTCCTCTGGGGATTTCTTTTAAAATCATCCACAGCCCATAAAAACTTCCAAAAAGTCAAACTCCCCCTCCCTGGTGTCACCTTAGCAGTTGTTCCAAGGTGGCGAAGTGCAGGTTAAAAAGTTAAAAACAAACAGTCATCGTTAGCGCTGCTAATTAGCAGCTTTTCTCCTAAAAAAAGAGGAGTTGGAACGTAGCGAGACGAGCGGCCGCCTGCGGGCCTGTCGCCTCGGCTGATGGATGGATGACACCGACTCCCCGCGGCAATGGCAGCGCTTGCTGAGGAGGAGCTGGCGGTAAACAGGTCTGTAGGACGGCCGTGGCCTCTGGATCTGCTGCTGAGTCGGATATATGGAGCAGCCGGCGTCAACTCGGCCGCCCAGGGAGCAGCTGTGGTGCTTTTAAAGCCGGATTCAGGAGGCTGAGGGAGGGTTTGGAGGCTCGCTGTGAGAATTTTTAACGTTAAAACGACAGGAAATCAGATCGATTCCCCCAAAAATCTAAATATTCAATCGCTATCCGATGAGAAACTGCTCTCAGATCGCTTCAGTGTCGCCTACGATGCCTCTAATGTGGCAAAAAAAAAAAGCCAAAATGTACTCACATTTGCAGCTTTGTCTTTAATAATTGGAATTTACTGCTGGTATTTACAATAAAGGTGCAAAACTACAAGTGTGTGTGTTTGTGTGTGTACGTGTGTGTGTGTGCATGTGAGAATGCGTGTAAATATGAAAGTGTGTTTAAAAACTAGGTTTCAGTTTTAGAGTTCTAACAAGCATTAGTTTCCTCATCTGTAAGTGTGTGTGCTTGTAAGAAAATGTGCATGTGGCAGTGTGTGTGTTTGTGTGTGTGTGTGTATATGTGCATGTTTGCGTGTGCATGTGAAAGAGTGTGTGTGTTTAAAAACTTTCAGTTTTATTGAGTGCTAACAAGTTTCCTCATTTGCGAGTGTCTGCATGTGATTGTGCGCATGTGTACGTGTGTGTGTGTTTGTGTGTGCATGTGTGTGATAAAGTGCATGTGCGTGTGTACATGTGAGAATGCGTGTACAAGTGAAAGTGTGTGTGTTTAAAAACTTTCATTTTTATTGAGTCCTAACAAGGATCAGTTTCCTCATCTGTGGATGTGAGTGTGCACATGGCTGGTAGTGTGTGTGTGTGTGTGTGTGTGTGTGTGTGTGTGTGTGTGTGTGTGTGTGTGTGTGTGTGTGTGTGTGTGTGTGTGTTTATAAACTAATTTTCACTTTTAGAGTCCTAACAAGCATCAGTTTCCTCCTGTGTGTGTGCATGAGGCAGTGTGTGCATGTGTGTGTGTACATGTGAGAATGCGTGTACACGTGAAAGTGTGTGTGTTTAAAAACTAACTTTCATTTTTAGTCCTAAAAAGCATCAGTTTCCTCATCTGTGAGTGTGAGTGTGCATGCATATTTGTGTGTACATGTCAGAATGTGTGTACATGTGAAAGTGTGTGTTTAAAAACTAACATTCCTTTTTTTCTAGTTTCTTCATCTGTAAGTGTGTGTGCATGTAAGGATGTGCATGTGGCTATGTGTGTGCCATGTGTGCATGTGTGCACGTGTGTGTGTGAGAATATCAGTGAGGAAACAACAGTCTCAGCATCCCATGTTCCCTTTTAAAAATGGAGCTGTGAGATAAATCCATGCAGGGGGGAATTTCCTGCTTTCACCATCATGCACGAACAAACACACACACACACCTACACGCACACACACCTACGCACACACACTGTGAGTGGGTCTCGGGGGTCTTTCCTCAGCAACCTTCTGCCTCTAAAGCTCTTTTCATGGTGCTGAAGTTGAGAGCAGCGGGGTGGAGGTTCGGTTCATCCTCCCGTGGAATTGGATTATTTCTGGATGAGGAGCCGACCCCCACCTCGTCCTTCCTCCTCCTCCTCTTCCTCCCTGCAGAGACGGACACATGCAGCTCATCATGCAGAAACACCTCCGCTCGGCTGGAGGGAAGATACCGGCGGCGCTTCAGAGCAGCCCAGATACTGAGAAATAGCTTTTTGTCTGTTTGCCGCCTGACGTTCCAGCGTTTAGACGGAAGCTCCTCTCACTTCCAGCTGGCTTCTCCTCCACAGAGAGGCAGGAAACAATGAAGAAACGACCAGGAAACACTGAGAAAACATCCAGTAAACAACCAGGAAATGATGACAAAACAACCAGGAAACAACCAGGAAACGACCAGGAAATGATGACAAATCAACCAGTAAACAACCAGGAAATGAGCAGGAAATAATGAGTAAACAACCAGTAAACAACCAGGAAACAACCAGGAAACACTGAGAAAATATCTAGTAAACAACCAGGAAACACGGAGAAAATATCTAGTAAACAACCAGGAAACAACCAGTAAACGAGCAGGAAACAATGAGTAAACAACCAGTAAACGATGAAGAAACGGCCAGTAAAACAATGAGAAAACAACCAGAACAGATGAAAACAAAGAGCTCAGCCTGTGTACCTGCTGTTTCTACTCTCAGATGGATAAAAGCATCTGTAGAATTTAGTGATGCTGTTGTTCTGAGCTCATTGATTGTCCTTAGTTTCCATACTGAACATTGGCTTTAAACACCTTAGTGTAAACAGCAGGTGAAACCCCAACAGAGTTGACTGATAAATGGGTGTTAGACCTCCTGAACCTCGGTCCTGTTGTGTATTCAGAGCATGTGGCAGTAAAACAAGTCAGACGAATGTAAAATGTCACTGTACAGCTCCGACACGGGCCTGGAGACGATTCTAACAAATGTCAGCATCAGTAACCTTCACGCTGAGTGGAAGCTGCCATCTGATCAATTACTTCCTGCAGCCCGCCGACCTTTAGCATCATTTGTTTAAAGGAGGATCACGTCTGATTGGCTCTAATGTTTCTGCATGTTTGAGCGACGCTGCAGTTCACGAGAACTTCCTCCACTTCCTGAGCTACAGGTTTGATTCCAGAGAACATTAAAGTTGGAGAGGATCAATCTGATTGGTTTTCATGGAGTTTAGTGGAAACACAAACATGAATCAGGCAGAAATAAACTCCTCAGAACATCTGGTTCTTCATCTGCAGTAACTTTATGAGTTCTAGCTTCATACTGGGAATACTTCCAGGGTTACAGAGGTGGGTCCAAACTTTTTATCTGCCAAAGACACAAGATCGCCCCCAAAAAGCCTCAAAAACACCACAAATGACATGAAATAACAACATCACAAAATCCTTTCAAAATGACCACAGAAACGCTGCAAACATGCACGAAAAGACACAAAATCATGACAAAAACATGCAAAATCAATTATAAAAATATGGCATATATGTGTATATATATATATATATATATATATATATATGCATATATATATATATATATATATATATGCATATATATATATATATATATATATATACATATATATATATATATATATATATATGCATATATATATATATATATATATAGACACACACACACACACACACATATACAGCATACACTCTGCCAAGGAGGCGGAGCCTTGGCAGAGTCATGTGATGATTGGCAGTTGTTTGTCTGTCTGTCTGTTAGCAACATTACTCAAAAATGGAATGAGGGATTTGGATGAAACCAACCAGCAGGCGTTATCGAATTGATGCAAATACTGCTGAAATAAGTATTTTAAATAAGTAAATATCATTTGTATTTGTCAGCCAATCCTAAACATGAGTTGTTCTTATTAGCTGTCAATCACAATATGTGATCTGATATGTCTAGTAGAAAGAGGAAAAGATTTAAACTGAAATAAAGTCAACCTTATACACTTTGAAGAAACCAAATGCTAGATATGTTAAAAATGTTTCTTAAATTTAGCAACAAATTAGATTAAGACTCGACAATGTCTCTCTTATGCACTGTTTAGGGAAATCTGCATTAGTGTGATCTATGCTTATGTTCAGCCTGCCACAATGATTACATTATCAATTCATCTAGAACAGAGTCAGAGTCCAGATCATTTTATTTATTGTCTTAGATCTGTGGTTTGATTTTTTGATGCTCTTTATTTCTTACAATAATTCTATAATTCCAATATTTGGATATTCCTAAGAATTAAGGATCTACTTATCATCTTAAAATTAAAAGACTAACCACATCAGATAATAATTTGTCCAAAAAGGTAATTATTGCGACAGGTGTACGTCTTACTCAGATATATTATACTAAAGCAGTATTCATAGCATGTGGAGCAGCTGGACCAGAGATAGTCTCTGATTTACCTTTCACTGTCTGAGCTCTGCATGCCTTCATTTCTTTCTCTGAACTCTTCCTCCTCCATCTCCTCTCTGGGATGCTCTTCCTCCTCTCTTCTTTTAGGCTGGGAAAAGCTGCTGGTGGTTTCCTTCCTCTTCATTCTTTACTGTCTCCTACAAGAATCACACTGACTGAACTGTTTTTTCCTTTGATAATTTTCATTATTAACTATGATACAATCTGTTGTGTACAGTTTAAACCTTTAAAGAGACACTTAACATGTAAACATTTTTTCAGCTGTAAACTAAATGATATGACTGTACTATGATGAAACACATCAATGTTGGTGTTATTATGACCTTGACACCAAAATTATTTAAAAAACAGCATTAAATAAGCAGGATGTAGTTTTCAAACAGTGCATGAAAACCTGGTGTGACTGGGGGTTTGGTTACACTTTAATGTCATGTAAAGTCTTAGTGAACGTGTGATTTCTTTTGACTTACAGTCTGTTGTCAGAACCACAGGTTGTAATTATCAAAAAAAAGAAAAACTTCCACAGACGTTCCCCCACCATCCTTCTGTGGCCGTTCTCTAACATTAGCTAGCTACAGAAGTAAAAATTAGCAAGGCCCAGACTCACTGGAAACCGTGGCTCGTCTCGCAAGCAAACACTTTATGTGAATTTAGACACTATTAGCATTTAATACATAGTGAACAGTTATATTAGCATGTAGTCTAATCCAGTCTAACTAGTGTCTTACTGCCACACTGAAGTCCAGCTGTCATCCACATGAGTGAGGTCGGGGCTTTCGACCGGGGTGGAGCCCGTTCGGAGTCGGAGCCGGTGCCCGACTTGGCGCCGGTTTTTTGTCTTTCCACCACCGGAGCTGCGGTTCCGGGCTCCAAAAACTGGGGCTTTTTCGGGCACCAACTCGTTGCTGGGCCAGACTTGGCCAGAGTTGAGAGCCGAGCACGTCACGGGCAGAGGGCGGGGTGACATCTAAAAACATCTAAAAAGATAAACATAGATATGACCATCAACTTATTGCGCTTGTTTAACCGCTAAGTAATCAATGCAAGCGTAGTCGAAGCTAAGTAGCTAAGCTAACGCTAGCACGTTTACTGTTAAGTATCCAAACGTCTTTGATAATTACCTTTCTTCTCAAACGTGATCGCCGGGCATTGGAACAGCGACGCCGATGAGTAACCCCTAACAGAAGGTTTTGCTGTTCAACGATGGCGAGACACACTAGCAAAGCCATGTACACCACTCCAATGAAGTCCTCCATTGTTGTTGTGTGGGTTTCCGTAGGGCGCGAACGCTGTTGAAGGGCTACGTACGCAGTGACGTACACACGTTTTGTGGTGGCGCAATGACGCAGCTCCAACTTTGCTCCTTCTGAATGGAAACACAAACCCGTTCTGGGGCGGCACGAGATTTGAACCAAAAAAGCACTGGCTCTCAACTTTGAACCAACCTAGCACCTGGTGCTCTTTGGTCGAAAGCCCCCCTCAGGCGGTCGTGTCACCTCGTATCTGTAGCAGCGTAGACTGTACAGGACGTGACGTCAACATGGTGCATTCGAAAGCACTCGGAAATCGGAGTTTCACTCGTTATTCGCTCTTTACGGCCGGCCACAACCTTTCATATACATATTTTTGAATTAGATCGTTCAGAACTGGGGTGGCAGCCGGGGTGGTAAGGCATCTTCTAGGGATGGCAGTTACCACCCTATGCCACCCCAGTAGATCCGCCCCGATAATATGCATACATAAACACAAATGTGATCATACATTTTGAGTGCATCACAAACACAAACTGTCAAAAGAGTAACACAAAATGACTCCAAAAGAAACAGAGACACAAAATATCAGCAAAAAGACACAAAATGACCAGAAAAAGGCACAAAAATGACCACAAAACAACTCAAAATGAACAGAAGGTGACAAAAAATGTCAACAAAAACACATAAAAGACACAAAATGGACAGAAAGTGACACAAAATGAACAGAAAGAGGCATGAAATGTCAATGAAAACCCACAAAATGACCCAAAATAATCGACAGAGAGACACAAAATGACGAAAGAGGGACACAAAGTAATCGACAAACAACAGAAAATCACCACAAAATGACCAGAAAGACACGAAATATCAATAAAAAGACATAAAATGACCAAAAAAAGACACAAAATGAACAAAGACTCAAAATGAACAGAGAGTAAACACAAAATGTCAACAAAAGAAACACAAAGAGACACAAAATATCAACAAAATGACACAAAATGACCAGAAAGAGGCACAAAAAGTCAATAAAAAGACATAAAATGAGCAAAAAAAGACATAAAATGAACAGAGAAGTCAAAAAGTCAGAAAAACAGATTTGGTCTTTGTATTTAGGTGTGTTTCTATTATTTTGGCCGCTGCGTTCACATATATTTATGTAAATAAATTAGTGATAAAGTGTGTTTTTTGTCGTTTAAAGCAGCAGACGTGAATCTTCAGTGGATAAATATCCCTGACATTAACTAGAAAGCGCTTTAGGAGGCTGATGAAGGTGGTGAACCTCCTCATCTCTCCTCGTCTCATTCTTGGAACACGAACCTCAGTGGGATTCATGATGAAACTGGTTGAAAGACGACACATTTCCTGTTTGTCCATCTGTCACGCACCACATCTGGACTGGATTAAGACTTTCTGTCTCCTTCGTTGCGTCTCCAAACAGCTGAAATCATTCCACACCAACCAGCAGCTTCCACTGGTTTCAGAGGAGAAGCTTAACCCTGGTGTCGTCCTGCAGGTCACACTGACCAAATGTTTGAAAATGTGGGGAAAAAAATATATTTTCACAGCGAAACTTCTGATGTCCACGTTTTCAACATTTGGGGGATTTTTTGAAAATTTTTGGGTGGAAAAAAAATGTTAAAAAAATGTTGCTTAAGAACATTTATAAAAAAAATCAACTAAAATTTTGGTTGATTTTTATGTAAATGTTCCTGAAGAAAATATTAGAGGTTTTACTGATATATCTGGAATCACTTTAGATATTTTTAGGATTTTTTTAGAAAATCTTTGCTCATTTTTTGAAAATATTTACAAGACTTTTCTTGCCAAATATGGGGGATATTTTTTTTTTTTAAATAAAACTTTTGAGGGAAACTTTTAAGGAATTATTGGAATTTTCTTTCTGAATGTTTTGCAAATTTTCTGAAATTTGGGGAATTTTTTTGCTGAATTTTTGGATTTTTTTTCAGACACGGAAACAATATTTTTTGGTGCCCGTAAATGAGGACAAAAGGAGGGTTAAAGTAAAGGCAAAACTTCATAAAATAAAAAGAAAATTCTTCTTTTAAAATGTCTGGATGTAAAATTGCCACATTTACCTCTTTTACTGCATTTAAATGAGCTTAGAAATC
>NC_072778.1:94995-176128 GCF_022539595.1 Amphiprion ocellaris | reverse complement strand
AATGCAAAATCACAACAAAAAGATGCAAAAATCACAAGAAAAAATACAAAAATCATCATAAAAACATGCAAAAACATAAGAAAAACATGCAAAAACACCAAAAGGCTCCGTCTGTCCTTCAGGGAAGTAAAAGTCGATCGTTAATAAACGTTCATTCTGGTTAATGAGATCTTCAAACGTCACCTCGCCACAATAAAAGCTGAGAAGTGTAAAAAATAAAGGTGGGATTTGTTTTTTCCTGTTTGTCTGCTGGTAAATGTCTCATCTCAGGCTTCCATTCCAGGAGGAATGGTCCTGCTGCTGTGTCATTGTGCCAGATGAATATAAATCGCATCAATTTCCAGATAAACGCGGCGACATTGTGCCGTGGAAGCAGCATTAGTGGATAATGGGAGGGAAATGTCAGGGCCACATTACAATATGCAGCCGTATACTAATGTGTTTGGAGGATGCAGGAAAACACCGTTGCCACGGCGACATCGTTAGGCCGACGCCGTGACTGACGGCGTCCTGCTTCACTCAGACAGCAGCACAAACTCCTCCGGATCCTGATTGGACCAACAATCCCTAATTGGAGTTCGGTTCCAACTTTCAAACTGGCTGTTGCACAAATGTCACCCGGTTCCACTTTTTAGAAAGTTAGCCAGAAGTTTGGAGGGGTGGGAAGAGCAGTGCATTAAAACAGCAACAAAATAGCACAAAAAGATCACCACAAAAACACAATTTCACCACAAAAACACACAAAATCATCATAAAAAGACACATCAAAAAAATCACTTGAAAAAGTAACAAAATCACCACAAAAAGATGTAAAACTCTTCACAAAAAGACATAAAATCACCAAAAAAATATGCAAAATCATTATAGAAGGACTCAAAATCTTAAAAAAAGATGCTAAATCACAACAAAAACACACAAAATCACCAGAAAGAGGTTAAATTAACCACAAAAAAATCACAAGATCACCACAAAACGGCCCAAATTCACAACAGAGGGGATCAAAATCAGCAATAAAAGATGCTAAATTGCAACAACTATGCACAAAATCTCCACAAAACGATGCTAAATCACAAGAAAAACACAAAAGTGCCACAAAAAGACAAAATCACCACTAAAACACACAAAATCTGACATCAAGAATCTCTATTTTTGTACTTATTATTATTAATAATAATAATAATAATAATAATAATAATAATAATAATAATAATAATAATAATAATAATAATAATAATAATAATAATAAATTATATTTTGGGTAGTGTGTTCTTGTACAATGTTTTTAAACTAAATTATTTTCACTGTTTTTAAATCAGCAATAATATTGATATTTAGCAGATATTTGGTAAAATCTGACATATTAAGGATTATGAAATGGAAAAAATGCACTGTTATTTTAGAGATTTTTCTTGTTTTCTTAAATTATTTGTAATATTTGTTAAAATCACAGAAAAAATAATTTCTATGTCCACTGTAAAAAAAATTTACACATCAAAAATCAGCATTTTTACAAATAATCTTTAAATCAGCTAAAAATCAGAGAGACATTTGATTATTTTCACTTTATTTTTTTCCTCTCAGACGTGTTTATTGTTCTTCAGGATCATTTGTGCTCAAAGTGTTTTTCTGGCAGCCAGTGGTGAGTTGAAGGTTGGAGTTTTGGTGTTTTCAGATATTTCTGTTCCTTAAAACGCAGCTGTCATTATCGAAGCGACTGACCAATCATTACGTGTCATTACAGTCACCATGGCAACCGTCTAAACGAGGAAACAACACAAAGGCCTGAATTACAGCTCCATCCCTCCGATCAGCTCCACCGGATAGTTTCTGACCAGAGAATGAAGATCAACCAGGATCTCCAGAACTTCTCAGATTAGAGGAACCATGAAGTCATGAAAAGCTCCCAGAGATGAAGAGGAGAAGAAGGAGGCCACTTACACCATTTGAGCCATTTTAAAGAAATCTTAAGTAATTCTGGGGTTATGTTGAGTCATTTTGAACTATTTTGAGTAGTTATTGACAATTTCCAATCATTTTTGGACTGATTTGGAAAATTTTTTAATGAGTTTTGTAGAGTTTTTAACCATTTTAGGCACATTTCAAATCATTTAGGACAATAATGAGACATTCTGGGCAATTTTGAGTCATTTTAAATTGATTTTAAATAAAACATGCAAAACCTGGAACCTTGTCTGATCAGACTTTAACCCGTCAGATTCTTCTGATGTTAGAGCCTCAACAGTTGGAGAAATGTGGACCAAAGACTGGATTTTAGTAGAAACATGGATCCATCCATTGATAGACACTGACAGGAACTTTATGGAGACACTAGACCAAGTTCAGTTGAGCATTTTGCACGTTTTTTTTCCATGTTCAAGGGCCAGTAATTATTCTTTCTTGACATTTTGGACAATTTCAAGTCACTTTGGACAGTCTTTATCTTATTTTGGAGGGATATTTAGTCATTTGGACAAGGAAGTCGAAACATCCAATAACTGGAACATTGTCTGGTCAAACTTTAACCCATCAGATTCTACTGATGTTAGAGCCTCAAATGTTGGTGAAATGTGGACCAAAGATTGTATTTTAGTAGAAATATGGATCCATCCATATATAAATACACTTACAGAAACTTTATGGGGACTCTAAACCACCAAGATTTGTATATTTTGCACATTTTTTCTCCATTTCTGAGGGCTGAATATTCAAATTCCGTCCTCTGCTGGATCCATTCAATCCTCTAGACGTTCTGTAAGTATTTTTGTGTCTCTTGAACACCTGGAAATAAAAGAAATTTTGAACTTTGACATGCTGGCTGTGTTCTGGGGTCTTTTCTATACCTTCACGTACGTTTATCTTCATGTTTCTTTGCTCCACATCAACCGATTTGCTCTGTATTCTTTTTAAACGTTGGCCTCGTCTCACCTTCTGTGAAGTACTTTCTGTGTTTGACAAATAGAGGGAAGAAGCTGCTGTTTCCAGATAATAAATGTAAAGATCCATTTCTGTTTAGTTTCCCCCAAAGTGACGCATCGCTCCTATTAGCTGCCGCGCCTTCATTTTACTCCTGATTTCGTCTATATTGCCAAATGCATCTTTATGATCCGCAGTTTTCCCGGAGCCGTGTCATCGATGCGGCCGTTTACAGTGAAATGACATAAGGCAGAAACATAAAACTCCCCCTTATTTGAACTCGGAATAATTCCCCTCAGAAAATAGCTGCTTTTTACAGCTCCGTAATAACCCGAGTGCCTCCAAATGGACGTTTTTTTGTGGGTTTTTCTGCAGGAGATGAGAGTGCGATGGGGGAGGAGGAGGAGATTACCTCTGCTGTTCCTCACATTTAGTATTCCGACTCCACGCCGGCTCAGATCAGATGTGTTATCACATGGCGGAGTGCAGGAGATGGGATGCTAATTTAAACCTGCAGGAGGAGGGAGGGCGGCCGTTTCCATCCACCCCAACTCCTGATGCCGCAGTTCACCGTTTCTACGCGGTTTAAGGGAGGAAACGCAGCTGGAAACGTGATTATAGGTGGAAAGATCGGCCAAAAACAAGCAAATGAACAAAGAAAAGTGAACACTGCAACCGCCTCTGTAGTCGAACCTCCACCGGATGTTTCTGCACAGTAAAGTTTAACACGTAAATCTGTTTTAAACTAGACTGAAAAACTAAAGAAATCTGCTCAGGTTTTTATACATGATGAATAAAGATGATGATTTTTATGGTTATTGTTAAATGTAAAATCACCACAAAAAGATGTGAAACCACCACAGAGTTCAAAAAACCATGAAAAAACGCGGCAAACAAGCAAGAAAAGACACAAAATAAGGACAAAAATGTGCAAAAATCAGGTCAAAAAGGCACAAATCACCATAAAAAGACTCAAAATTGCCACAAATGACGTGAAATCACCATGAAACACCACAAAATCGTGACAAAAATATACAAAATCACTACACAAACATGCAAAATCACCTCAAAAGGATGTAAAATCACTGCAAAAAGATGTGAAATCACCACAGAGTCCAAATAACCACAAAAACTCTGCAAGCATGCACATAAAGACACAAAATCATGAAAAAACATATAAAATCATCACAATAATGTGCAAAATCAATTCAAAAAGGTGCAAAATGCAAAATTCACTGGATTTTGGTTGATTTTTTTATGAATGTTCTTTAAGGAAATATTAGAAGTTTTACTGATGTATAAGTAATCAATTTAGGTATTTTTAGGATTTCTTTGGAAGATTTTTACAAAGTTTTTGAGAATATTTACATGAATTTTCTTGCCAAATTTGGGGAATTTAAAATTTTTTTTTTAAATAAACCTTTTAAGGGAAACTTTTAAGGAATTATTGGAATTTTCTTCCTGAATATTTTGCAAATTTTCACAAATTTGGGGAATTTTTTATCTGAATTTTTGTTTTTTTCTCAGACAAGGAAACAATATTTTTTGTTGCCCGTAAATGAAGACAACAGGAAGGCTAAAGGAAAACTCTTCTTTAGAGACTGGATAATGGACGACATGGGGACATTTTTAGCAGCAGCAAGCTAACGGGCTAACGAACTAACGAGCTAACGAGCAGCCGTGGGAACCCAACAATCAACAGTTAGGTTTGTAAGATGCAGCCTTCAGCAGCTGGACAGGCGGAGGGTGAAGGTCGAAGCAGGAAGAGTGTCGATATCACAGCAGCAATTACTGCTGTATAAATGGGCCCGGTGTCGCCCCCAATGAGCCGCTCCATCAATCTGCTCCGACAGCCGGCTGCTTAGCCCGTCACTCCCGCTTCGGACCGCAATCTGTAGATTTCAACTTAGCCCAGAAATTGATAATCCGATTGAGCCGTAACCTGGTTAGCTGCTGAATGTGCTGCAGCGGGAGGAGGAAGCTGCTGATGCTGCTGGAAACACTCACAAATACACACTTTATCTGCATGTTTACCAAATGCAACCTGGACAGCATGATTACATGCTAAGAACGTGACTAAATTATGGTTTAATAGCTTCATATCTAACATCTTGATCTTAATTAGATTTTTTTTAAATGGATAAATCCAGTTTATATACAGTCTATGTGTGTAACTGTAAAAATAAATTGAATCAAAGTGAATAAATTATATTGATTTAACACAAATATGCTGGAAAAAAGAAAAGGAAGAAGAAAAACTGTAAAATGTTTGGCAGCAAAATTACATTACCACAAAATTCAACAAAGAAATACTGAAAAATTGACATGAGATGGCCTGAGATGAGATTAGACGACATGACTTGAGATGAGAAGAGATGGGATGATATGACAAGACGAGTTTACATGACATGACTTGACATGAGATGACATGAGATGAGATGATATAAGATGAGTTGACATGATTTGAGATGACATGAGATGAGATTAGATGGCATGATATGACATGGCATGAGTTGACATGATTTGAGATGACATGAGATTAGATGACATGATTTGAGATGACATGAGATACGATTAGTTGACATGGCATGACTTAAGATAACACGAGATGATATGGCATGAGATGAGATTAGATGTCATGACATGACATGAGTTGAGACAACATGAGTTGACATGTCATTATTTGAGATGACATGACTTGAGATGAGTAGACATGACATGACTTAAGATGACATGAGATGAGATGACATGACATGAGATGAGATGACATAAGAATTTGACCTTTAGCTTCAGCTTTCCAACCTGTCCCTCTTGGAAAAACATGTCGTTTGGATGAAGAACTACAAATATATTTAAAAATATAGAAAGTTATTTTACTTTATTCCTGAGATGTGGTGACAAATGCTAATGCTAAACACTGTTTGTTCCATCCTTTCTCCAAAAAACCCATTTTTCTAACCAGATCAGATCAGCAAACAGAAACTCCAGCTGACTGAATGAAGAGATATTAGTGAGATATCAGAGCTGTAGTGCTGAAACACTCTGAATACGCTGCGCTCTCTCAGGACTGTAGAGGAGAAGACTGAAGGATTATTTAGGACTGAACACACACAGTGAGATGAGGATTCATTGTGCCGCTGAATGGGAGCCTCTATAGTTCAGTATTGATCCTCGACACTCTCATCCGAAACCCAATGAATGGCGCTTCAAGGATTAACAGCCAATGGGATCGCTGGATAATTGAATCTTTAAAAACCTCACACAAGGAGCCCAGAGGTGAAATCGCTTTCAGACCGTCACTCCGCTGCTGATTTCCAGCGAGTCTCAGCGTGCAGACGTTCATTTATACTGCTGGAGTTTATCTCTACACGTTAGCCTCTTTTAGCTGCTGGGCTTAGTTGCATGAGATTAGATGGGATGAGTTGAAATAAGATGAGATGAGATGGGATAATATGACATGAACTGAGATGAATTAAGATTAGATGAGATTGGATGAGTTGAGTTGAGAGAAGTTGAATTGAGATGAGACAAGCTAAGTTGAGTTGAGTTGAGATGAGATAAGTTGAAATGACTTGAGATGAGATAAGCTAAGCTGAGTTGAGATGAGATAGGCTAAGCTGAGTTGAGATGAGATAGGCTAAGCTAAGTTGAGATGAGATAGGCTAAGCTGAGTTGAGATGAGATAAGCTAAGCTGAGTTGAGATGAGATAAGCTAAGATGAGTTAAGATGACATTGGATGAGTTGAGATGAGATAAGTTGAGTTGAGATGTGATTGAATGAGTTGAGTTGAGATAAGTTGAGATGAGATAAGATAAGTTCAGTTGAGATGAGATAAGTTGAGATAACATAAGCTAAGTTGAGATGACATAAATTGAGTTGAGATGAGATAAGCTAAGCTAAGTTGAGTTGAGACGAGATTGGATGAGTTGAGTTGAGATAAGTTGAGCTGAGATGAGATCAGTTGAGATAAACTAAGCTGAGTTGAGATGAGATTAGATAAATTGAGTTGAGATGAGATGAGATAGGCTAAGCTGAGTTGAGACACAGAACGACCACAAAGAGACAAAAAATGACAACAAGGAGAAACAAATTAACCACAAAAAGACAAAAAATGACAACAAGGAGAAACTAATTAACCACAAAAAGACACAAAACAGTCACAAAGACACACAAAACAACCACAAAGACACAGAAAACAACCACAAAGAGACACAAAATGACCACAAAGAGACACAAAACAACCACAAAGAGACACAAAACAACCACAAAGAGACACAAAACAACCACAGAGACACACAACACAACCAAAGAGACACAAAACAGCCAGGGTTAAGTGAGGAAACAAAGATTCAGACTCTAATCAAAGCAGCTCCACCAGAGATGTTTGTTGTTTTTATTTTCCCTCCTACAGGATGTTAGCTCCTGTTTAGAACTGATTCCTGATGGAAACTTCCTGAAAATACTCAGATATTCTCAGTGAGGTTCACTTTTTATCGTCTGTCTCACTCCTGCTTCACCCTCAGCTGAACCTATCAGGGCCTAAATGAAGCGCACCGAATGTTCAAACACACAGAGTTCATTTAACAGGGAGAGAACACGGAACTAAAGCTCAATAAAAATGTCCCAGCATGCCTAGCTCTGACCCCTGGATGCTGCGAGTCGTCCGGCATCCAGGAAGTGAATTAGCAGCCGGCAGCAGCTGGAGCTGATGAATATCACCCATACATATGCATGGAGGCAGGGTGGTAGTCTGAGCAACGCAGCAGCAGACACGCATGACCCGCAGGACACGCATGACACGCAGGACACGCAGGACATGCATGACACGCATGACACGCAGGACACGCATGACACGCATGGCATGCAGGACACGCAGGACACGCATGACACACAGGACACACAGAGCACGCAGGACACGCATGACACGCATGACACGCAGGACACGCATGACACGCAGGACACGCAGGACACGCAGGACACGCAGGACACGCAGGACATGCATGACACGCATGACACGCAGGACACGCATGACACGCATGGCATGCAGGACACGCAGGACACGCATGACACGCATGGCATGCAGGACACGCAGGACACGCATGACACACAGGACACGCAGGACACGCAGGACATGCATGACACGCATGACACGCAGGACACGCATGACACGCATGGCATGCAGGACACGCAGGACACGCATGACACACAGGACACGCAGCAGCAGACACACAGGACACACAGAGCACGCAGGACACGCATGACATGCATGACACGCAGGACACGCATGACACGCATGGCATGCAGGACACGCATGACACGCATGACACGCAGGGCATGCAGGACACAGCAGCAGACACGCAGGACACGCAGAGCACGCATGACATGCAGGACTGGACACGCATCACCGTTGTGACATCTTTGTGACTGTTTATGTCTCAGTTTTACAATTTTTTGTGGTTGTTTTGTGTCTCTGTGATTGTTTTGTGTCTCTTTGTGGCTGTTTTGTGTCTCTTTGTGGCTGTTTTGTGTCTCTTTAAGGTAATTTTTTGTCTCTTTGTGGTCATTTAACATCTTTTTGGCCTTTTTTGTGTTACTTTGTGGTGATTTTGTGTGTTTTTGTAGTCATTTCACATTTCTCTGTGGTTGTTTTGTTTCTCTTTGTGGTCACTTTGCATCTGTCTGTGGTTGTTTATGTCTCTAAATTTTTAACATTTTTAAGTCTCTTTATAGTCGTTTAGCATCTTTGTGGTCATTTTGTGTCTTTTTGTTGTTGTATCGTGCTTCTTTGTGGTGATCTCTTTCCATCTCTGTAGTAAATTTGCATCTTTGTGTCCTTATTGTGTTGCTTTATGGTCGTTTTGTGTGTATTTTTGTAGCTTTGTTATGTGTTTTTGTGGTGATTCTGACATGTCTTTGTGTTTGTTTTGCATCTTTCTTGTTATTTTCTGCATGTATTGCATCTCTCTGTGGCTGTTTATGTCTCAGTTTTGCATTTTTTGTGGCTTTTTCTCTCTTTGTAGTCATTTTGTGTTTTTGTGGCCTTTTAGTGCATCTTTGTATCGATTGTGTGTGCTTTTTTCTGTTATGTCTTGTTTCTTTTTGGGTTTTCTGCTCTTTGTGGTCATTTTTTGTCTCATTTTCATCTCTCTGTGACTATCAGTTGTGTCGGCGTGTCGTTGATGAATGAACCACCAGTTAGATTATTATTATTATTATTATTATTATTATTATTATTATTATTATTATTATTATTATTATTATTATTATTATTATTATTTATTATTATTGTTATGTCGTTTCCTGAGGAGCGTAGCTGCCGTTTGTCCTTTCAGAGGATTCTGGGAGACAGTCTCCCTCCTCCAGAGTCTCCGTCCCACCTTCACCTTCCCGCTGCCCGTCGCCATGGTGACGGAGGATGCCCCGGGGCCGGCAGGAGGATTAATCGCCGTCGGATGGCGAAGCATCTGCTGCTGATCGCCACCAACTGCTGCAGAACCGACGTGTAATGGATCCTTCAGGAGAACATGTGGAACCGCCAGGCTGACTGACTGACTGACTTTAGACGTGTTTGGAGTTATCTGAGACAGATTAAAAATCGTTTTGAGCAGGTTTTAAGTAATTTTGGACATTCTTTGATTCATTTTAGACGTGTTTTGAGTCATTTTGGACACGTTTAGAGTGATTGTAGATGTGCTTCAGGTCATTTCAGATCAGTTTTGAGTCATTTTTCTGCAAGTTTTCAATCATTTTGAACATATTTGAAGCTATTTTGGACAAGTTTAAGTCATTTTGGACACGTTTTAAATTCATTTTGGCCAGATTTTAAGTCATTGTGGACATATTCTAAGTCATTTTTAACAAATTTCTGGACATTTTAAACAAATTTAAAATGTTTTAGACACATTTTAGGTAGTTCTGGACTGGTTTTGGGTCTTTTTTTTTTTTTTAGAAAGTTTTCATGCATTTTTAACAAATTTAAAATGTTTTAGTCATGTTTCAAGTCATTTTAGACGTGTCACTTTTGTGCAGATTTTCAGTGATTTTGAATACATTCAAAGCTGTTTTGGATGAGTTTATGTCATTTAAAACACATTTTTAAATCATTTTGGGCACATTTGAAATAATTTTGAACAGGTTTGTAGTCATTTTAGACATATTTCAAGTCATTCTGACAAGTTTTAAGTGTCAAGTCATTTTTAACTAGTTTTCAGACATTTTGAACAAATTTAAAATGCTTTAGTCATATTTCAAGTCATTTTGGACGGGTTTTAGGTCGCTTTTCTGCAAGTTTTCAATCATCCTCAACATATTTGAAGCTATTTTGGCTGAGTTTAAGTCATTTTGGACACATTTTGTGCAAAGTAGTGTGGAAAAGGTTTGTAGTTTGTGAAAAATGAACCCCAGTGAGGAAAAAACATGATGTGAGCAGAAATCAAAGAGGAGTTCAGAGGGTTTTATTGACAGAGGACATGTTTTAAATCATTTTGGACACGTTTGTAGTCACATTAACCTTTTTTAACAAGTGTTCTGCCATTCTGAACACATTTTAAATGTTTTAGGCATGTTTCAAGTGATTTTGGACAGGCTTAGGTCACTTCGGACACGTCTGGAGTCATTTTTAGACAGATTTACATTACTTTGGGGCAGGTTTTAAGTCATTTTCAAAATATTTTAAACATTTTAGACATGTTTCAAGTGATTTTGGCTCAGTTTTTGAGTCATTTTTCTGCATGTACTCAGTCATTCTGAACATATTTGAAGCTAACATCTCTGATTTCTCTCTCCTTCTTCATGTTGTTCTGGTTCCACAGAGCTGCAGGACTTTAAAATGAACCACAGTGAGGAATAAAATGCAGATTATTGTTCAGGTCTGGTTATTTCTGTGTTTTCCTGTCTTTTCAGCTGCTGTTTTTCTCCATATAAACCCGTTTGAATGCTTCCAGCTCTTCTCAGACGTCAGCAGATCTGTGAATATCTCTATCTGGATGTAAAAGCGTGAAGGTAAACGTCTCCTTCTGCTCAGCTCCAGGTCCAGAGGTCCGGGTCGTCCTGCCAACACCACACGCCTGGTTGTGTTCCGGCTGGCCTGGTTCTGCTCCACGCTCACGTCTGCTGTGTTCCTGCAGCAGATGGAGGACGAGGTGAGAACGTTTAGCTGCTCAGGAACTCAGGAAACATGTTGTTCTGCAGTGTTTCCTGCTGATAGCAGCACAGCCTGAAGTGTTCCATTAAATAGACTTTTACTTCTGTGTTTTAGCTAGTTGTGTTGCTCATTGTAATCATTTTACAACTGAGTTTGTGTTTGTTTTGTACATTTTTGACGTCTTTTGTGTCTCTGCAGTCATGTTGCATCCACTGGTAGACATTTTTGGAGTCATTTTGCTCCTCTTTGTGGTTGTTTTGTGTCTCTTTGTGGTTGTTTTGTGTTTATTTGTGGTTGTTTTGTGTCTCTTTGTGGTTGTTTTGGGTCTCTTTATGGTCATTTTGTGTCTCTTTGTGGTTGTTTTGTGTCTTTTTATGGTCATTTTGTGTCTCTTTGTGGTCATTTTGCATATTTGTGGTCATTTTGTGTGTATTTGTAGATATTTTGTGTGTCTTTGAAGTCATTTTTCTCCTCTTGCAGTTGTTTTGTGTGTTTTTGTAGTTGTTTGGCATCTGTGTGGTTGTTTTATGTCTATTTCTGGTTGTTTTGTGTCTTTTGTGGTCATTTTGTGTGTCTTTGTGGTCATTTTTCTTCTCTTTGTGGTTGTTTTGTGTCTCTTTGGAGTCATTTTGTGTCTCTGTGTTCATTTTGCTTTTTTGTTGTAGCTATTTTGTATTTGTGGTACATTTTTCCACATATCTGTATTGATTTTGGCCATTTTGAGGCTCTTTGTTGTCATTTTACTCCTTTTGGTGTCATTTTTTTGTATCACTATTGTCATTTTACGTCTTTGTAGCCTTTTTGTGTTTCTTTGTCGTCATATTATATTTTTTGTGTCTATTCTGTGTATCTTCTAGATTATTATGCTACTCGTTTTATTTATTTTTCTCCCATATCAGGTGTTAGTGTTTTTCCCCTCCTTTCATGTGTTATAAAGTGGATTTTTGTGCAGAAAGTAAACTGATAAAACACTAAAACAATCTGTTGGCTGCAGGACATTCTGGAAGAGAAAAGTTTAAGAAAAGCCCAAATGACGCTTCGCTTGTTCACCAAAGTTAAAAAAGAGAGAGAGTTGGTTTTTTAGTCTCAGGAAGCATCAGAGTAAAGTCACGTCTGAGTGTTGGAGCTGTCACAGTCCAGACGGCAGCCAAGGACGAGCTGGTTAGTCGTCTAAACGCCAAATAAACACTTTTAACAGGAACCTTGAAAAGTTTCTCAGAAAGCACCGAGACGTTTCTGTTTTTTTCTTTACTTTTCTCGACTTTGCCCTTGTCTGAGCTGATGTCTGCTCCAGAAGACACCTGCCACGGCGAGGTCAGCGCCCCCGCAGCCTCACGCCATCAAAACCCTGGAGCAGAAACACAAAGGGGGCTTCATGGCGCGCTCAGAACGGACGCTCCGTCAGGGAGCGCGCTCAGACGTACGCTCCGTCAGGAGCGCGCTCAGACGGACGCTCCGTCAGGGAGCGCGCTCAGAGCGTACGCTCCGTCAGGGAGCGCGCTCAGACGGACGCTCCGTCAGGGAGCGCGCTCAGCGGACGCTCCGTCAGGGAGCGCGCTCAGAACGTACGCTCCGTCAGGGAGCGCGCTCAGAACGGACGCTCCGTCAGGGAGCGCGCTCAGAGCGTACGCTCCGTCAGGGAGCGCGCTCAGACGGACGCTCCGTCAGGGAGCGCGCTCAAACGTACGCTCCGTCAGGGAGCGCGCTCAGAGCGTACGCTCCGTCAGGGAGCGCGCTCAGAGCGTACGCTCCGTCAGGGAGCGCGCTCAGAACGTACGCTCCGTCAGGGAGCGCGCTCAGACGACGCTCCGTCAGGGAGCGCGCTCAGAGCGTACGCTCCGTCAGGGAGCGCGCTCAGAGCGACGCTCCGTCAGGGAGCGCGCTCAGAGCGGACGCTCCGTCAGGGAGCGCGCTCAGAGGACGCTCCGTCAGGGAGCGCGCTCAGAGCGGACGCTCCGTCAGGGAGCGCGCTCAGAGCGGACGCTCCGTCAGGGAGCGCGCTCAGAGCGTACGCTCCGTCAGGGAGCGCGCTCAGAACGGACGCTCCGTCAGGGAGCGCGCTCAGAGCGTACGCTCCGTCAGGGAGCGCGCTCAGAACGGACGCTCCGTCAGGGAGCGCGCTCAGTGGAGGCTCAGAGGAAGAGCAGAAGGTCCCATTTTAAATCAATATTTCAACGCAGACAATATTAAAATCTGAATATTTTTTACATCTTTGTGGCCATGTTGTGTGTTTTGTGGTCGTTTTAGTGTTTTGTGGTCATTTTGCATGTTTGTGGTCATTTTGTATCTATTTGTGGTCATTTTGTGTCTCTTTGTGGCCATTCTGTGTGTCTTTGTGGTCATTTTGCATCTCTTTGTGGTCATTTTGTGTCTATTTGTGGTCATTTTGTGTCTTTGTGGCATTTTGTGTCCCTTTGTGGTCATTTAGTGTCTCTTTGTGGTCATTTTGTGTCTCTTTGTGGTCATTTAGTGTCTCTTTGTGTTGTCATTTCAGTGGAGGCTCAGAGGAAGATCAGAAGGTCGGATTTTAAATCAATATTTCAACTCACACAGCATGAAAATCTGAAAGCAACGAGTATAAAACCTGATCAATGAGTGTATTTCCATGTATCTCTGCAGGTCAGTTTTATGATTTATTCACAATAACCGTCCAATCACACGCTCAGATCTCCTTATATCTCCACATCCACCACGTGTTGAGCAGAAACATTTATCCAGACCTGCAGAGACAAAGTCCTTGGACTGAATCATGTTTCAGTTCCATGAAGAAATAAAAAATAATGTATTCTTAAATATAAATACGTTGGATTCCTTTAGAATGAAGCTGATCTTGAACATCATCGTGATGAATCTGGTTTATTGTTGATGTTTTAATGGATTCAAAGGTCATAAAAACGGTACACTGAGGTCCTTAAAGACAAAAGTTCATTATTATTATTGTTATTATTTTTAACCTTTGATCAGAGTTTGAGTCTGGGATGTGTCCATGTTCAGCACCAATACTGACTCCAAAAGCATTTTTACTTTTAATGCAGTGACAGACAAAAGAAACTGCCAAAAAAATTGTATTTATTCATTTAATTTTCCACTTTTACTGAGTAAACTTTTTTCATGAACAGTACTCTGAATCATAATGACCAGATATTAACTCATTTTCTGGGTTTTAACCATTTAAATATCATTTTCATTTATTTAAAACAATAGACGTCCTGAAGTATAAAGACATTTTCTACATAATTTAATGCAGAAAATGTCCCAGAATGCAGCAAATTACATTTCATGCTCAAAATTAGCTTGAGGAGGACGTCCAGGTCTCTACTTAATGTGTCCCCCCGATGTTCAAACAAAGCCGAGATTAATCTTTGCAGAAATTCAAATTTTACACCTTTTTCCCCCATTTTCAAGAACCAGTTATTAAAAAATGTGTCCTCTGTTGGATCCATTCACTCATTAGGATATTCAGATTAGATTAAACCTGAAAAATGTCTTCTTTCGAAGGTCAAAATACAATTCCCAGGTGTGATATCTGCAAAATTCATATTCATTAGTGGTCAAAAATAACAAATATGAACAAAATCAGTGACACATTTAATGAATTCTGTCTGATTTGACACAGATTGACCCATAATTAAGGACATTTTCGACATAATTTGATGCAGAAAATGGACCAGGATGCAGAAAATTAGGTTTCTGATTCTCACATTTTGCTGTTTCCGACCCAATATTTAAACAAAACCTGCACTCATCTGTGTAATATTCACATTATTCACTCTGTGATGTGACGTCTTGGAGCAGATCCTGGTTCTGTGGTGGGTTCTGGTGTCTCTGGTTCTGAGGCCTCGGCTGTGTCGTGTCGATGAAGCTGCTCTCTACATTAAACGTCCATCAAAGCGTCCCCCGTCCTCTGCGTGGCACCATGGCGCCCCCTGGAGGCCGCTGGGTCCTCGTCCTCCTGCAGCAGCAGCAGCAGCATGAATATTTCAGCGGCTCTAACTCCTTAAAATATGCCTTCTAATTGGGCCTAAGTGGCGCCGCTCGGCTCCGAGTATCTCCTTCCTCCTCTCTGCTTTCTAACCGACACGTTTCTCACGCCTTAACGTCGACCTGTTTCCTCCTCGGGATGAACTTTTTGCCAGAAGCTCTGGTGTTTCCGGTGGTGCGCCTCCTCCAGGGCTGCAGTATTTTCTGTATTAGAGCATCTGGCAGCTTTAAACCGCTGCTAACATCTGGATCTGTGCATTTTAAAGCACGCAGAACTGTGTGTTCTCTGGTTCTGTGTTTGTCTGCAACGTTTTCTGGAACTCTCAGGGGAATCTGAGGTGTTTGAGTGCATTAAAAACAGTTTTTCTTTTTATTTCTGTGTCTTTTTGGAGCCGTATCTGTCTGTTTGTAGTCGTCTTGTTGACATTTTTTAAAGATCTGTCATCATTTTACATCTTTGTGGTCATTTTGTGTTTCTTTGTGATCATTTTGCATGTTTGTGGTCATTTTGTGTGTCTTTATGGTCATTTTGTGTCTCTGTGGTCTTTTTGTGTATCTTTGTGGTCACTTTGTGTGTCATTGTGGTCATTTTGTCTCTCTTTGTGGTCTTTTTGTGTGTCTTTGTGGACACTTTGTGTGTCATTGTGGTCATTTTGTGTCTCTTGGTGGTTATTTTGTGTGTCTATATTGTCCTTTTGTGTCTCTTTGTGGTCATTTTCCTTCTCTTTCAGGCTATTTTGTCTGTTTTTGTGGTCATTTTTTCCCTTCTCTTTCAGTTAATTTTGTGTGTTTTTGTGGTCATTCTTTTCTTCTCTGTCATCATTTTTGCATCTTTCTTTCTCCATTTCTGTATTTTTCTGAGTTCTGTAACATTTTCTGCAGCTATCAGTGGAATTTGAAGTGTTTGAGTTTTAGAGCATCTCTTTAAATCACTGCTAACATCTGAAATTGTGCATTTTAAAGCATACAGAACAGTGTTTAGCTCTAAGTTTTCATTCTTCTTTATGCTACATTTCTTCCTTCTCCTCATCCTGTTTAAAAAATGTCCTGATATGGAGCCATAATTCAACCTGTGCAGCAGCCACTTGGCTATAAATAATAAAAGATTAGCAGTTTAATGTCTGCAGAAATGAGCTAAACTGTGCAGTTTTCATTCAGGCTATTTTATTCTACTGCAGTGTTTCTTTATTCTCTTCATTTTTTGGCCCAAGATAAAAAGATTATCTTTTTAAGCCCCAACTACCAAACTAGCAGGAGGTCGTTAGCCTAGCTTAGCATAAAGACTGAAAACAAATGGAAAAGTTAGCATGACTCTGTGCTACAGAATATAAAACAAATCTCCTATTAGCAACTCACAATCTCACAAAATGACTCGTTAGCACATTACTGAGTTGTTTAAATGTTGTTAACTTAATTTAGTAATGGCTAGCTCTCCACCTGTAAAGCTAAGCTAAGCTAACCAGATGCTAGTTTTAGCTTAATATTTAGGGAGAGGTTTGTGAATATTTAGTACAATATACTTTGACGAAAACTACAACTTGCATAAAATGAAAAGATTCATTCCTGTTAAATCAGCGAGAGATGATTAGCCTAGCTTAGTATAAAGGCTATAATGAGAAAGGAGATGTTAGCATGAGTCTCTGTGCTAAGATATTAAAAAAAAATCTCCTATTAGCATCTCAAAATTTCACTAAATAAACAATTAGTACATTTTTTAATTCTATATATTTTGTTCACTTCATACAATTTAATGAAGAATGAAAGTTGGGCTAGTTCTCGATATGCTAAGAAATGATAAGCTAACCGGATGCTAGCTGTAGCTTCATATTTAGGGAGAGTTTTCTCAATATTTACTACAATATTCTTCTGCGACTGACACAACTTACAAGAGATGAAAAGATTAATTCCAGTTAAATCTGCAAGAGGTGATTAGCCTAGCTTAGCATAAAGTGTAGGAATAGAAGGGAAACGTCAGCATGACTCCCTGTGCTAATGTAACCCGGGTAGATAACCTCAGGTTATTAATAATGTGTTTTTAGCCAGTATTTTGAGTTAGTCTCTTAATTTGCCTGTTCTTTCAGGAGAATCAGTACCTTAAATTGGCCACAAGGTGGTAGTAGAAGGCCACTATTGTCCCTAAGATTGATTTGATAAGTTTCCTTAGTACGCGAAAAAGTGCTCGGGTGATCATCTTACCGAAATACGCCATCTTTTCTTTCTCTGTGTGGATGCTACGCTGGAGCTAGAGCTGGATTTACTTAGAAAACAGACCATAAAAGAGGTATTTTGACACTAACGTTAACTGCAGAAGTTATGGAAATAGACAAGAACCATCAGACGTCTTTGAACCACGTAGAAATCGATATTTCGGTGAGTTATGGGTGTTCTTCAAGGTTTTACCGTAGCATGCTAACGCTAGCAAAGTGAAGCTAAAAACAGGAAACACGAGCCCCGTAGTCTGTCTAAAAAAACAGTCGGGATAACTTTGATAGGAATTAAATGGTTTTCCATTGATATCTGTTAACTGTTTCATGTGTTTACTGAGTTGTATGTTGTTGCTACTTGAATAATTTACTGTGTAAAATGAAGGATCTCCACTCGGTGCTGGCTAGTTAGATGCTGCATATGTTCAAATGCTAGAGTACATTTCATGCAGTTAGACTGAGTTACTGAGTCTAATAATGTGTTAAACTGTAAAATGTGTTGTATCATCAGCTGTAGGATGAGGGAAGAATGTATTTAAATTCAGAAGGTTATATTGTTTATGATATGTTGTACTGTTATGTGTGCAGCCTGTTATAAGCTAAGAAGGAACTGGCAGAAAGGCAGCTTTATTGGAGTAAATGTATTGAACAGTTATTATGGATTGTATGAGTAACTGCCCTGCACATCCGTGTAGGCTGGTTTTTGAGGATTCTCTTCAGTGGGACTTTGATCTTCATCCATCTGCTGTGTGTTGATGTCCATCCACGTCCACATCTCCATTTCCATCACGCTGGGATCAGCCATCACCTCGGACCGTCTCGTCAGACATTCATTATAAGGAGGAGGTAGGATTTTCTTTGTGAGTGCACTCGGTGTTTTTTGTTTTTGTTTGATGCCCCAGGGTTTGGGTTTGATTTGCCTGGCCGGCCAGTTGTGGGTGTACAAAGACATTTTAATTCTTGGAACTGTTCAGTGAACTCGATTGTGATCATTGAGGACTGTCAATGGATAGAATGTTTTGGTAGTTTCGTCATTAATAAGCTAAACTTTATGTGTGGCTTCAATATATGTTCTTGCCTAAAAATGTACTATCTGTTGTCATTGTGTGTTTTTGGGTTTACTGTATTCTTAACAAAATTCCTTCCTGAACCTGAATCACAGCTTAAGGTGTTAGAACCGAAAGGGAGGGTTATACTAAGATAACAAAAAAATCTCATCGTAGCATTTCAAAATTTCAGTAAATAATCCATTCGTACATTATAAATAAACTGATTATTTATTGTAAACTTCATTTAATTTATTATGGGATAAGTTGGGCTAGTTCTCCACATGCTAAACCAAGCTAATTGGATGCTAGCTGTAGCTTCATCTTTAGCGAGAGTTTTCTCAGTGTTTGCTACAATATACTTTTGCGAACACCACAACTTACATGAGGTTTAAAGAATGTTCCCTGTTAAATCATCAAAAGCTGATTAGCCTAGCTTAGCATAAAGACTGGAAACTGAAGAGAAAATGTAG
Source organism: Amphiprion ocellaris (assembly GCF_022539595.1). Classification (NCBI taxonomy): domain Eukaryota; kingdom Metazoa; phylum Chordata; class Actinopteri; family Pomacentridae; genus Amphiprion; species Amphiprion ocellaris. The sequence goes on along the minus strand of NC_072778.1, from coordinate 157,367 downwards.
CATGACTGTGCTAAAATGTAAAATAAACACCCATTAGTACATTATTAAATTGATTATTGTTAATTTAATTTAATTTAATATAGGCTAAGTTGGGCTAGCTCGCCACATGCTAAGCTAACTTGATGCTAGTTGTAGCTACATATTGAGGGAGTGTTTTCTGAATGTTTACTTCAATATACTTTGTGTTTAAAGATGAAAAACCGATGATTGCACCATGGCTAGCTTGTGCTAAAGCTAAATTAGCTGCTTTTTCTGTTGTTTTGTGAAATTGAAACCTTTCATTGAGAATTGAATTGTTCAAACGTATAAACCAGGTAAACCAGCAGAAAAAGGCTCAGAACAAAAAGCTAACTAGCCTAGCTTAGCAGCGAAGCAGTTTGTGAAAACATACAGTGTAGTATCTAAAGTTCTTTTTCGGTAAATATTTGACAATTATCACTTTAAAATGAATAAAATTATGGTTTAATTATACTAAATTGACCAAAAAACGTTTTTAGCATGTTATTGTTCGCAGGCGGTGATTTATTTAGCAGATTTTCTGCAGTTTAATAACTAATTTATTCTCCTGCTGCATGAAATTGGCTCCAGAAGTGTTTATAGCTGCTTGTTTTAGCACAAGAACATGAGCACTTTCTATCATCTGCAGGGGAAAGTGAAAATGGAGTCCAGCTTTAGCCCATTAGCGGTGTTTATTGGACACACTCAGCTGAGTAGCGGCGCACCGACAACAAGTTTAACCCGAGTTCAGCACTGGCTGCAAATCATCGGGTCAAATGTGATGAGCTGGAGTGTTTATTCTGGTCCTACAGCGGCGCTTCATTTTCTGGCTTCGTGATTCCACAGTCGTTTCTGCAGATGGGAACTTCATTTTGTTCCTTTTTAAATAATAATTTGCTGGAAATTGTGTGCCAGCAAATGAAGTGTCACAGAGCTCTGCTGGGTGTTTGGTTAAAATAGACCCACAACGGTGACATCCATACAGCGACGGACAAACAGCAGCATGTAGGGATGCTTAGGGTCGCACAAAAGGGGATTATTAAACAATTTAATGGCAAATATGAAGCAGAGTTCACAGCCGGCAGTCTGCAAACATTAAGACTTCTGTTTAATGCCATTAAAAAGGTGCCTATGCTGTTTATTTCTTATTCTTTCATGTTTAAACGTGTCTGAAATTCAGTTTCACCTTCTAAAGAAAGTAAAGTTCTGCCACACAAATCTGATCCTTTGCTGAGAAACTAGATAATTGGAGCATTTGTTGGAATTAGTTTGTATTTTACATGCTTGTCATTTATCCAGAGTGACTTCAGAATTTGGCCAAAAGGATAAAAACGTGTCCAAAATAGCTCCAGATTTTGCTATAAATGATAGAAATGTGTCCAAAATACTTAAAAATTTGAGATGAAAATATTAACTCCTGTTAAATCAGCAGGAAGTAATTAGCTTAGCTTAGCATAAAGACTGGAAACTGAAGAGAAAAGTTAGCATGACTCTGTGCTAAAATGTAAAATAAACAGTTCACTAAATAACCCATTAATACATTATTGAATTGATTATATAATGTTAATTCATTTAACTGAATAAAGACTTAGTAGGGCTAGCTCTCCATCTTCTAAGCTAAGCTAACTGGATGCTAGCTGTAGTTTTATATTTAGCGAGAGTTTTCTCTGTATTTACTACAATATACTCCAGTGATTGCCACAACTTACACAAGATAAAAATGCAATTTCCTGTTAAATCAGTAAGAGGTGATTAGCTTAGTTTAGCATAAAGGCTAGACACAGAAAGGAAATGTTAGCATGACTGTGCTAAAATGTAAAATAAAAACCTCTTAGCGACTCAAAAGTCCACTAAATAACCCGTTAGTACATTATGAAATTGATTATGTAATGTCTATTTCCTTTAACTTAATAAAGGCTAAGTTGGGCTAGCTGTTCGCCTGCAAAGCTAAGCTATCTGGATGCTAGCTGTAGCTTCATATTTAGTGTAATATACTTCAGCGATTGCCACAACTTACATGAGGTAAAAATAATATTTCCTTTTAAATCGACAGGAGGTGATTAGCCTAGCTTAGCATAAAGACTGGAAACAGAAAGGAAATGTTAGTCACTCTCCACATGCAAAGCTAAGCTAGGCTAACTGGATGCTAGCTATAGCTTCATACTTAGCAAGAGTTTTCTCAGTATTTACTACAATATACTTTGGGGATTGCCAGAAGATGAAAAGATTAATTCCCTGTTAAATCAGCAAGAGGTGATTAACCTAGCTTAGCATAAAGACTGGAAACAGATAGGAAACGTTAGTTGCTCTCCACATGTTAAGCTAAGCTGAGCTAAGTGGTGCTAACTCTAGTTTCATATCTATTCCAAATACTTTGGCGATTGCAGCAACTTACACGAGGTGAAAATATTATCACCTGTTAAATCGGCAGGAGGTGATTAGCCTAGCTTAGAATAAAGACTGGAAACTGAAGAGAAAAGTTAGCATGACTCTGTGCTAAAATGTAAAATAAGCACCTATTAGCAACTCAAAAGTCAAAAGGATGTATTCGTCGGCCACATTTGAAGGAATCTTCATGTCTCCATGAATTGCGACGGTGTTCACCGCATCGCTGGGATGCATTGGGCCTTCAGCTGCTGCTGCTGTCGGCCGTCCTCATACTTATGGTCTGTTTGTGTGATTCAGAGTAAATTCAATGACTCACAACTGCTGCAGAATTTAGATGCAGACACTTTTTTTTTACCCACTTTTCATGGCGTTAAACACAAATTCTCACACACTTCAAATTTCAAGCTCGCTTTGTTGCATCAAACGCTCACACAGACACACACGTACACACACATACACACACAGACACACACATACACACACACACACACGGGGGGTCCACTATGGTTGAGTAGAAAGAGACTCGCTGTTGGTTTCATCCTCGCTTGTCGCCGTAGTGACCGAGATGCTTTGATCCTCCTCTCCACTACAGCTCTCTCTCTCTCCCCCACTGTCTGTCTATGCGGCTCGCCCCTCGCTCGCCCTCCCTTCTGAAACATAATGGATGGTGGCGAGGCAGGCGCAACGCTTTGTTGCCATGGCGACGGCAAAGGAACTAATAACCTGGTGGAGAGCAGATAAGACGGCGAGCAGAGAGAGAAACACAGAGGGTATTTACTGAGTAGTACTAGCGGTACTGGGAGTATTTATCGCTGAAATACTCAGATGTTTCAACAGCAGTAAAACTAAACGTCCACAATCTGAGGCTGGAGGACGATGAGGGACGAATGTCAGGGAATAAATTATGTATGCAAATGAGGCCAGCATAAATCTGAAGTCCAGTGAACGTAGCCAAGACCACCACAGTGAATGCATGGTCCTGACAGTGAAGGACGAAGGTGTGATGTGTGTCTTTGTGGACATTTTGTGTCTCTGTGTAGGTGTTTTGTGTCTCTGTGTGGTTGTTTTGCAACTCTGTACAGCTCGTACAGAGTGTGTGTCTCTTTGCCAAGAATACCACAGTGAATCCATTGTCCTGACAGTGAAGTGCAGAATCATTTTGTGCGCCTTTGTGGTCATTTTGTGTCTTTGTGTGGTTGTTTTGCAACTCCGTTCAGTTCTTTGTGGTCATTTCACATGTCTCTATGGTCATTTTCAATCTCTTTGTGGTCATTTTGTGCCTCTGTGGTCATTTTGTGCCTCTTTGTGGTCATTTCGTGTCTCTTTGTGGTCTTTTTGTGTCTCTGTGGTCTTTTTGTGTCTTCTTGTGGTCATTTTGTGCCTCTTTGTGGTCATTTTGTGTCTCTTTGTGGTCGTTTCGTGTCTTTTTGTGGTCGTTTTGTGTCTCTTTGTGGTCGTTTTGTGTCTTCTTGTGGTCGTTTTGTGTCTCTTTGTGGTCGTTTTGTGTCTCTTTGTGGTCGTTTTGTGTCTTCTTGTGATCGTTTTGTGTCTCTTTATGGTCGTTCGTGTCTCTTTGTGGTCGTTTGTGTCTCTTTGTGGTCATTTCGTGTCTCTTTGTGGTCATTTCGTGTCTCTTTGTGGTCTTTTTGTGTCTCTGTGGTCTTTTTGTGTCTTCTTGTGGTCATTTTGTGCCTCTTTGTGGTCATTTTGTGTCTCTTTGTGGTCGTTTCGTGTCTTCTTGTGGTCGTTTTGTGTCTCTTTGTGGTCGTTTTGTGTCTCTTTGTGGTCGTTTTGTGTCTTCTTGTGATCGTTTTGTGTCTCTTTATGGTCGTTCGTGTCTCTTTGTGGTCGTTTTGTGTCTCTTTGTGGTCATTCCAGTGAACCTCAGACAGTGTGAACACTAATTACTCATGTCTTCTAACACATGTAGAACAAAACGTCCACAGATGCTGAATCTGAGGACGGAACACCAACAAGCTGCTCCTGGTTCATGTTTGTGCTCAGAAATACAGTTTAGTGTGACTCTTTTACAAAGTTAACACAGAGACATTCATGGAAAATGTTAAAATTAACTAGAATTATCCTTTAAGTCCACCAAAGTGCATTTCAGCATCATATAACTGTAGTTAAGTGAGAGTATTACTGGTAAGTATATTTGTCTCCTTTGTATTATTCTGCATAAAGGAAAATACATGGACCTTCTTGTTCCATTTTTGGGTTTTCTGAGGACACTACTGAGAACCTAAATGTACTTTTAGACACTCGAATAAAATGGAAATACAAACAGAGCTGGCACTGCATGTCCCTCCAACGCAGACGAACATTACAAGCTCTAATAACGTCTTCAAGAAAACATTTTAAAGATAGTTAGAATTCAGTGTTCCTGTGAGGTTAAAAATGATCAGACATTTCAGCTGCAACACTCACAGGGTGTTTCAAAGATGTTATATGATATAAAAATGTCTTCAAGATGTCACTGAGATCTCAGATGAACTTATCTTTTGCAATGAATTCCCGTAATGTGAAATATAATTTATGCATCACCCAAAAATAGAGGCATGTTTTGACATAGGAGGCATTTTGTGAGTCTTTGTGGTTGTTTTGGAATTCGTTACAGCTTTTTGTGGTCGTTTTGTGTTTTCTTATCCTAGACAGTAAATGCATGTTCCTGACAGTGAAGTATAAAGGCATTTTGTGTGTTTTACCATTTGTGTTTTGTGAAATAATTCATTATTGTTTCTGGCTGCAAAAAGCATCAGGTTTTACCGTTTTTCATCAGATTTTGGAAAGTGTGGCAGTTATTTTGCATATCCCATAATATTAATGTTCAAAGTTGATTATAGTAAACATGAACAAAAAGCAGATTTAGTGCATGTTTTTATCCTGATTTTATGAGTTTTTGTCGTAATTTCACCTGTTTTCGGGATGATTTTGCATCTTTTTGCGGTAATTTTACATCTTTTTATGGTGATTTTGCATCTTTTTGTGATAATTTTGCATCTTTATGTGATGATTTTGCATCTTTTGCAGTAATTTTGCGTCTTTTTGTGGTAATTTTGCATCTTTTTGTGGTATTTTGCATTTTTATGTGGTGATTTTGCATCTTTTTGCAGTAATTTTTCATCTTTCAGTGGTAGTTTTGCATCTTTATGTAGTGATTCTGCGTCTTTTTGTGGTAATTTTATATCTTTTGTGGTGAGTTTGCATCTTTTTGCAGTAATTTTGCATCTTTTTGTAATGATTTTGCTTTTTTGTGGTGATTTTGCATCTTTTTGCAGTAATTTTGCATCTTTTTGTAATGATTTTGCATCTTTTTGAGGTGACTTTGCATCTTTTTGTGGTAATTTTGCATCTTTTTGTAATGATTTGTTGTATTTTTGCATCATTTTGGTTTGATTTTGCATCTCTTTGTGGTAACTGCATCTTTTTGTAATGATTTGTGGTATTTTTGTATCTTTTTGTGGTGATTTTGCATCTTTTTGTGGTAATTTTGTATCTTTTGTGGTGATTTTGCTGGTGCAGAAACAGAAATATGTTGAAATCAAGTTGTTTCTGGTTCACATTCAGCAGATATAATGGGAAGTTTTCTCCGTGCAGCTCTTATTTCCCTCCTGGTCGTCTCACCTGTCATCACTCCGCTACATGAAATGATCTTTAAGAAGCAGAGAGAGGAAGTTAGCGAGACGGTGAAATGTCAAACATTCCGGAGGAATCGCTGGAGCCCGTCTGTGACCTCGGAGGAGATGAACGCTGCCGTCGAATCGTCAGAGTCGCGACCCGCAATCGTCCGATCTGCCGAGGCGAGATGTTTGTTGTGCTTCTGGGTTGGAGGTGAAAGTGTGAATAATCCGGCGATGGCTGATATCCAGGAGCCTCACAGGCCCAGGAAATGAAGCTTTAATAAAAACACTGCAACAGAATTCAAAATCTGAATCTGAAGCACAAAAATCTGTTTCTAACGTCTTATTTTTCTGCTTAACACCTGATTTTTAAATCATTTTATCCATTAAATTATCGTCTTTACTCAGCTTCTACACAATAAACTGCATCTAAAAAGAGCTGCGGTTGAAATAAAATGTTGACATTTGTGGATTTTATCAACTGAAAATTACACATTTTATTCAAACTGGTGTCCGAATTTCAGCAAAATTAGCTTTGTTGCTCCGTTAGCATTTCAGCAATTTTGCATCTTTTTGTGAAGATTTTGTATCTTTTTGCAATAATTTTGCTTCTTTTTGTCAAGATTTTCTGTGGTTTTGTGGTGATTTTCCATCTTTACATGGTAATTTTGCATCTTTATGTGATGATTTTGCATCTTTTTGTGATGATTTTGTGTTTTTTTTCTGGTGATTTTGCATCTTTTTCTGGTGATTTTGCACCATTTAGTGTAACTGCTGTGTCTTTATGTGATAATTTCCTTTTGTTTTTTGCTGATCTGGTGTCAGTTTTTGTCAGAACTTGTGTGTTTCTCCTCCTAAATGTCATGGTTCTATCTGCTGGACTGATGAAGGTCTGAGGCTCAGAAATGATGGAAAAAGTCCATTAAAAAGTGATAAATCTGGACCCACCTCCATGGACTTGAAGGAAAATATTCCCAGTATGAAGGTAGAACTCTGATTATTAGTAAAGTCACTGGAGATGAAGAACCAGATGTTCTGAGGAGAACTGGAGGAACTTTGTCAAGATTTGGTTGATTTTTTTGTGGTGATTGTGTCTTTTTGTGTTTGGTTGCAGCATTTTTTGTGTTAATTTTGACTCTTTGATGGCTTCACAGCTTTTTGTGGTGAGTTTTGGTCTTTTATGAAGTGAATTTTCAGCGTTTCATGTTGATTTTATGTCTTTTTGATGTTATTTCACATCTTTTATGCTGATTTTGAGTCTTTTTGTGACAATTTTGAGTCTTTTTGAGGTTATTTCATGTAATTTGTGGTGATGAGTGTTTTTATGGTGAGTTGTGCCTTTTATAATTGATTTTGCACATTTTTGTAGTGATTTTGTATGTTTTTGTCATGATTTTGCAGTGTTTTTGTGGTCATTCTAAGGGGATTTTGTGGTGTTTCATGGGTGATTTTATGTCTTCTGGAGGTTATTTTACATCATTTGTGCCAATTTTTTTTTAGTAATTTGCACCTTTTATAATTGATTTTGTACATTTTTGTGGTGATTTTGTACATTTTGTCATGATTTTGTGTCTTTTCGTGCGTGTTTGCAGTGTTTTTGATGTTCATTTTGAAGTGATTTTCTGGCGTTTCATGGTGATTTTAGGTCTTTTTTTAGGTTATTTCAAGTCACTTGTGACAATTTTGAGTCTTTTAATGGTGATTTGTGCCTTTTATAGTTACTTTTGCACATTTTTGTGGTGATTTTGTGTGTTTTTGACATGATTTTGTGTCTTTTTGTGCATGTTTGCAGTGTATTTCTGGTCATTTTGAAGTGATTTTGTGGTGTTTCATGGTGATTTTATGTCTTTTTGAGGTTATTTCATGTCATCTGTGGTGATCTTGTGTCTTTGGTAGATAAAAAGTTTGGACTCACCTCTGTAACTCTAAAATATTCCCAGTATGAAGCTAGAACTCAAAGTTACTGAAGATGAAGAACCAGATGTTCTGAGGAGTTTCTGGGTGAAGCTGTGATTGTGTCTTTATGTTTGTTGTTTCTCCTGCAAACTTGTCGTCTGATCCGGCATCAGGAAGCGTCAGATACAGCTTCATAAAACCTCCCTCTGGCCCACAGAAACATCACATTAAATAAAAAATAAAAGACAGACAGTCGGCGGGTTCATTTCCAGCGTCCAGCTGAGTGCCAGCCGCTCGTCTTCCAGCTCCTCTCACATTATTTTACGGCGCTGAGCTCGGCGGGGAGCAGAAAAAGCCTCAGAGCCAAACTGGATGAATTCACAGCTCCCAAAATATTACATTTCCTTTGTGCAGAGATGGAAATCAGTATTCTAACCCAAAGCAAAAACATGATTAATTGCTCCCCGCCAGAGTCCAGGCATGAGGGTAATAAGCCCAACTGGAGGAGTTCCTCTTTTCAAGCAAATACGTTTTTTAATGTATGCACTACATTAGAAATACCCACAGAAAATTGAATTTGGATAGTTACATGTGTAAGTACCAAACTGGTCTGAGATGAGGCTAAATGAGAGCAGACAGAGAAAGAAAAGGAGGAACCGTCTGCAGCTCTTTGATAGGCCGAACAAATAGCGGCGCTGAAAGCTCCCATTTCTCTTCTCAAACGCCAAAGTCAGGGAATCTTTTCATTAGTTTCTGGCTCAGACTCACGCTGAAATAAATGCACCTTTTCTCATTGTAATGTGTGTTAAATATTTCAGAGATGGAGGGAGGAGCTGAAAGGAAAACGCTGAGGCGAGAGGCTGGATGTTTCTCTCTTTGTGTTGTCAGGAGGCAGATAATGTGTCGGAGTGTTTGGATCGACTCTCAGGCCTCCAGGAGACAGACGCTGAGTTTCCTCCAGGATCCCAACCTGCTGCAGGCCAGAGCAGAAAACATGCAGATATTCCAGCTAAACTCGAGGTTCTTTAGCCTCGGCGTGGACCGAACGGAGAAAAACAACCACAAGAATCTTTATTTTCAGGCAAATCCAACCCAGAACAAGAGTTTAGTGTCAGTTCGTGGCTTCACCCGAGACAGAACCCTGGATCTGTTTTCTGATAATCCGCTGGAGAGACGGGATGAGGAGGGTAAACGTACAGAGATATTCTCAAAATTCAGCCTGTTTCTTCCATCATCTCTGAGCCTCAGAACTTCATCAGTACAGCAAACCGACACATGACATTTAGGAGGAGAAACACATCTGAGTTCTTTTAAGGGACACAAAATCACCACAGAAAGATGCAAAATTATAACAAAAAGACATAAAATTATAACAAAAAGATGCAAAATCACCACGAAAAGATGCAAAATTATAACAAAAAGATGCAAAATTAACATGAAAAGATGCAAAATTATCACAAAAAGGTGCAAAATTATCACAAAAAGATGCAAAATTATCTCAAAAAGACATAAAATCACCACAAAAAGATGCAAAATTATAACAAAGATGCAAAATCACCACGAAAAGATGCAAAATCATCACAAAAAGACATAAAATTATAACAAAAAAATGCAAAATCACCACGAAAAGATGCAAAATCCCTACAAAAAGGTGCAAAATTATCACAAGATGCAAAATCATCACAAAAAGATGCAAAATTACTGCAAAAAGGTTCAACATCATCACAAAAAGATGCAAAATCACCGCAAAGAATCATCACGAAATTGCAGCAAAAACACAAAATCACCACAAATAGAGACTAAATCAACATGCAAAATCACAACAAAAACAGAAAATCACGACAAAAAGACATGAAATTATGACAAAAAGTCACAAAATCAACACAAAAAGATGCAAAATCTGAATCTGGTTTCTGTTCATTTTCTCTCTAACCAGCTGTGGTCATCAGTATTATGGGATGTATCCCAGTGTGAACACTTTAATGTCTATGACAGATTTAGCATCTTTTTGTCTTAATTTCACCAAATTTTTGTATGGATTTTTTTGTTTTTGTTGTGATTTTGCATCTTTTCGTGATGATTGTGTGTCCCTTTGTTATGATTTTAGATTCTTTTGCAGTGATTTATCTTGTTGTTGGGATTTTGTGCCTTCTTGTGATCATTTCCCTTTTTTGTGGTCATTTGTTTGCATGTTTTGTGGTGATTTTGTGTATGCTTGCAGCATTTTTGTGGTAATTTGAACTGTGTGGTTTCACGTCATTTGTGGTGATTTTGAGTCTTTTTGTGGTGATTTTGTGTTTTTGTCATGATTTTGTGTCTTTTCATGCATGTTTGCAGCATTTTTGTGGTCATTTTGAAGTGATTTTGTGGCATTTCTTTTTTTTTTTTTTTTAAAGTTGTTTTTTTGGCCTTTTTTTCGGCTTTATTTAGTCACAGTGAGATAGAGACAGGAAACAGGGCAGAAGAGTTGGGGGAAGACATGCAGCAAAGGGCCGTGAGCGGGAATCGAACCCGGGCCGCTGCGTCGGGGGCCAGCTCTGTACATGGGTCACCTGCTTAACGTGTTGAGCTGTACGGGCACCCCGATTCTGTGGCATTTCAGGGCGATTTCACGTCTTTTCCATGTTATTTCATATCATTTCTGCTGATGTCGAGTCTTTTAGTGGTGATTTGTGCCTTTTATAATTGATCTTGTATGTTTTTGTGGTGATTTGTGCCTTTTATAATTGATCTTGCATGTTTTTGTGGTGATTTTGTGTCTTTTCATGCAGAAAAGAACTTGGAGTAAAGATTTTTCCTGAACAGTTTCTTTCTGTCCGAGGCGTCTGATCAGAGTGTTTCCTTCCAAACCAGTCGCTCAGATGATCCATCAGTCAGCGACACGACAGGTGAGCAGACAGGTGTGTGTTACAGTGTGTTTAGAGTGTTTAGTGTGTGTTTAGAGTGTTTTCAGTGTGTGTTTAGTGTATTTATCGTGTATTTAGTGTGTAGTGTGTGTTTAGTGTGTATTTAGTGTATTTAGTGTGTGTTTAGTGTATTTTTAGTGTATTCAGTGTGTTTAGTGTGTATTTAGTGTATTTAATGTGTGTTTAGTGTGTATTTAGTGTATTTTTAGTGTATTCAGTGTGTGTTTAGTGTGTGTTTACCTGCTGCTGCTGCTGCTGCTGCTGCTGCTGCTTTTAATTACTGCTCTTTAATTCTGGGTTTGATGACAGAGGCGTCCGTCTGAATCAAGAGGAACCTTGGAAAACTCTCGTCTTGTTCTGAATGTGTCCTTTTTCATTTGCAACTCCTCCCATTAGAGGTTTATTAAAATTCTCGCAGTGGATAATGGATGCTCTCTAGCCATTAGCGGGACGTCGGCTCCACTGGATTATTGTGCGACGTGCCCTTGGTTTGTGAGCGGCGTGAAAAGAAAAGAACCTGCCTCTGAAGGGGAAATGAAAACCCACAGAGCAGCTTTTTATTTCCATGTTTATCACCTTGAGTCTGGATGAAAACATATAAAGCATCAGAAGTGGGAAACAAAACGTACAAACACACACTCGCCGGGTTTGTTCCTGTCTGCGGTGAAAAGCTCGAATCAGTTTTCTGACACCCGATCATTTTTCCTGCGTCGCTCCCAAAACACATATCAGAGAAAATAGCTTCCAGCAAAACAACTAAAACAACAACAACAAGAGGCTTTCTGCAGATTTGCAGATATGAGGTGTTTAAGGTTTACCTGCAAAGTTCAGTTTCTGAACAAATAGATAAATATTCGTTCAAAGTTCTACCTTCAGACTGAGAAGATTTCCACAGTTCCAGCTCCTTGAAATACAGGATTTATTCAGGAATGTTGATTTCTGCTGTTATTTAGTCGACATGTTTAGATTCTGTGTCATTTCATAGAAAATCAACCAAATCTGGACAAAGTTTGTGGTTGTTTTGTTTCTATTTTTAGCTATTTTGTGTCTCTTTGTGGTTATTTTGCATCTGTTTGTCAACGTTTTGCACCTTTTTGTGTTTGTTTTGTGTCTCTTTGTGTTTGTTTTGTGTCTCTTTGTGGTTGTTTTGTGTCTCTTAGTGGTCTTTTTTGTCTGTTTGTGGTCGTTTTGTGTAATTTTGTGTCTCTGGGACTGGTTCTGTTCGTTTTGTGGTAGTTTTGTGACACTAGTTTGTTTTATGGTTGTTTTGTGTCTGTGGCTGTTTTGTGTCTTTTTTTGGTCATTTTGTGACTGTTTAATTTGTTTTTGTGGCTGTTTTGTGTCTTTTTTTGGTCATTTTGCACATTTTGTGGTTCTTATGTCATTTTGTGGTTGTTTTTGTCTTTTAGTGGTTGTTTTGTGTCTCTTTGTGGTTGTTTGTGTCTTTTAGTGGTTGTTTGTGTCTCTCTGTGGTTGTTTTGCTACTGTTTGTCAATGTTTTGCACCTTTTTGTGGTTGATTTGTGTCTCGTGGCTGTTTTGTGTCAGTTTTTGGTTGTTTTGTGTCAGTTTTGGCATCCGGGGTCGGGTCGTGGAGGCAGCAGATGAAGCAGGTCATTCCAGACGTTCCTCCTCCCAGCAACACTTTCCAGCTCTTCCTGGAGGATCCCGAGGTGTTCCACGGCCAGATGAGATATATAATCCCTCCAGAGGGTTCTGGGTCTACCCCGGGGTCTCCTCCCAGGTGGACGTGTTCAGAAAACCTCCAAAGGAAGTCTCCCTGGAGGATCTGAATCAGATATCCAAACCACCTCAGCTGGTTCCTTTAGAGGTGAAGGATCAGCAGCTCTACTCTGAGCTCCCTCTGGATGTCTGAGCTTCTCCCCCTATCTCTAAGGCTGAGTCCAGACACCCTACAGAGGAAGCTCATTTCAGATGCTTGTATCATTCTTTGGATCACTACCCAGATCTCATGACCATAGGTGAGGGTTGGAACGTAGATGGATGGTAAACTGACATCTTCTCCTTGAGGCTCAGCTGTCTCTTCACCACGACGGTTCGGTCCAACGCCTTCATTACTGCTGACGCTGCACCAATCCTCCTGTCCATCTCTAGCTCCATTTTCCCATCACTCGTGAACAAGACCCTGAGATACTTGAAGTCCTTCTCTTGGGGAAGCAACTCCCCCCAACCCAGAGGGAGAATCCACCAATTTCCATCAGAGAACCATGACCTCAGACTTGGAGGTTCTGATCCTCATCCCCACTGCTTCACACTCGGCTGCAAACCGCTCCAGTGCTGCTGAAGGTCTGAGGAACCAACAGAACCACATCATCTGCAAAAAGAGACCCAATCCTGAGGTCCCCAAACCAGACACCCTCCACACCCTGAGATCCTGTCCATGAAGACCACAAACAGGATCAGAGACCAGGGACAGCCCTGGAGGAGTCCAACACCCACTGGAAACGAGTCTGACTTTGTGCTGAGTATGAGGACACAGCTGTCACTTTGGTTGTTCCGGGACCAAAGTCAAGAGGTTGAACTCCCACCAGGCCCGCTGGATCCTGTTCTACAGCAGATTGAATTTCACGCTCACCTACTGACCAGGCTCTCGGAACATCAAGCCCAATGCCCTCTCCCGGCAATTCTCCATCTCTGAAACCCCTTGTGACCTTGAACTGATCCTCCCTAAGTCCTGCCTGGTTGCCACCCTCACCAGGGGAGTGGAGACTCTAGTCCACAATGCTCTGGACCAGCAGCCACACCCAGGTACAGGACCTCAGAACCATTTATTTGTCCCTAACACTTTGTGTCTTTGTGGTTGTTTTGTGTCTTTTTGTGGTTGTTTTGTGTCTTTTTTTGGCTGTTGTGTGTCTCTTTTTGGCCATTTTGCATCTCTTTGTCGATGTTTTGCTTTTTCTGGCTGTTTTGTGTCTGTTTTTGGTTGTTTTGTGTCTGTTTTTGGTTGTTTTGTGTCTCTTTGTGGCTGTTTTTTGTCTCTTTTTGGCAGTTTTGTGTCTATTTTGGGTTGTTTTGTGTCGATTTTTGGTTATTTTGTTTCAGTTTTTGGTTGTTTTGTGTCTCTTTGTGGCTGTTTTTTGTCTCTTTTTGGCTGTTTTGTGTCTACTTTTGGTTGTTTTGTGTCAGTTTATGGCCATTTTGTGTCTCTTTGTGGATGTTTTGCACCTTTCTCTGGCAGTTTTGTGTCTATTTTCGACTGTTTTGCATCTATTTGTGTCTGTTTCATGTCTATTTTTGACTCAAACAGAAAACTTGTCATGTCAGAAAGCCTGCAGACGGCATGTGGAATCTGCTGCTTGTAACTCAAAGAGGAGCTGAACATCCTGCCGAACGTCTCTGCGATGCTAAATGCAGTTTTGCCCTGAAGGAGTTTTTCAGACGTACATGGAATAGCCAGACCATTAAGACTTCCATAAAACCGTGAAGCCGGTGGAGGTTTCTGAGAGCAGGATTGATGCAGTCGACTTTCTCCTCTCTCCTCCTGACAGCAGCAGTTTTTCTGCGGCAGTAATGGACCGAGCTGCAGACCGACGGCTTCACATCGGCCCATCATCACGTCTTTCTGCTGCCAATCCGGAACAAAAACAGTCGGATGTGCCAATTAGAGCTGCTGTTTCCCATCCCTAAGACTCAAAGCGAGCCGCCGTTTATTCATTTGTTCATGCGTCAGGGCAACACCTGGAGTTACGGGATTAAAAAAACATCCCGAACGTTTTGATTCCTCTTTCACAGCGCTGCCACGGAGCGTTATTTATCAGCCGCCTTTATTTCATTTGTCGGATCAAAACGCTGCGTTATTCTCTCTCCTGCGACTGATCAAACTTTTAACCGACTGATCAAATGTGCGTTTGAGCTTCCTCGCTACGTTTTGATGAGCGCATGTTAAAGAATCCCTTTCAAGCTTTTTTTTTCTCCTGAGGGAATCAGATAACAACAGTTTGTAGAGCTGCAGGCGTCCAGAGGAGCTGGAACACCGATCCACGTCAGATCAGCCGAAAGAGGGAAGTTTCAGGCTCCAAACCAACGATATTTCACTTATTTTATCCTCTCGAGGCTGACTGATGACTAGTTCTTCCAATTCGACCTTCTCCACTCACTTGAAACTTCCTGATCATAAACTCTGGATATTCAAAATGTTATCTGGTAAATTTTTGCTTCATATATCAAATACTTCTGAGATAATACTTTTTTTTCAATTGTACCACAAAAACAAAAATACTGAGTCTAATCCAAGAAGTACAAACATTTTAGTTTTCAGACAGAAAGTAAATTATTTGATCAACTGGTTTTTATCATTTTTTGTCTCGTTTTTGTCATTTATATCTCATTTTACTTATTTTTTGTCTCATTTTGGGCCTTTTTGTTTCATTTTGCTTTTTTTAAGTCTCATTTTGTTCATTTCTGTCTCATTTTGGTTAATTTTTGTCTCATTTTTTGTCTCCACTCACTTGAAACTTCCTGATCATAAACTCTGGATATTCAAAATGTTATCTGGTAAATTTTTGCTTCATATATCAAATACTTCTGAGATAATACTTTTTTTTCAATTGTACCACAAAAACAAAAATACTGAGTCTAATCCAAGAAGTACAAACATTTTAGTTTTCAGACAGAAAGTAAATTATTTGATCAACTGGTTTTTATCATTTTTTGTCTCGTTTTTGTCATTTATATCTCATTTTACTTATTTTTTGTCTCATTTTGGGCCTTTTTGTTTCATTTTGCTTTTTTTAAGTCTCATTTTGTTCATTTCTGTCTCATTTTGGTTAATTTTTGTCTCATTTTTTGTCTCCACTCACTTGAAACTTCCTGATCACAAACTCTGGATATTTAAAATGTTATCTGGTAAATTTTTGCTTCGTATATCAAATACTCAAAATAATTGTCTTTTTTTTGCAGTTGCAGACAGAAGATCAATTATTTGATCGACTGGTTGTTTTGTGTTTCTTTTGTGTGCATTTTTATTTCTTTTCTGGCCATTTTATGTGGGGTTTTTGGGGGCTGAATTGTGTCTTTTTCCACTTGTTTTGTTTCTTGTGTCTCACTGTGGCCGTTTTTCATTGCTTTTTGGTGGTTTTGTGTGTCTTTACACTCGTTTTATGTCTTGTTCTCTTGTATTGTGTGCATCTATTGCTTTTATGTGGGTTTTTTTTTTTGGTGGTTTTGTATGCCTTTGTGGTTGGTTTATTTTTCTTTATGGCTGTTTTGTGTCTCTTTACAATTGTTTGTGTATCTTTTTGTCTATTTTGTGTTTTTTGTGGCATTTTTATTTCTTTTTTGCCCATTTTGTGTGTTTTTTTTGGCAGTTTTATTCTCTCTTTACTTGTTTTGGGTTTTTTGTGCCATTTTTATTTCTTTTTTGCGCATTTTGTGTGTTTTTTTGGCAGTTTTATTCTCTCTTTAATTGTTTTGTGTTTTTTGTGGCATTTTTATTTCTTTTTTGCCCATTTTGTGTGTTTTTTGGCAGTTTTATTCTCTACTTGTTTTGGGTTTTTTTGTGCCATTTTTATTCCTTTTTTGCCCATTTTGTGTGTTTTTTGGCAGTTTTATTCTCTACTTGTTTTGGATTTTTTGTGCCATTTTTATTCCTTTTTTGCCCATTTTGTGTGTTTTTTGGCAGTTTTATTCTCTCTACTTGTTTTGGGTTTTTTTGTGCCATTTTTATTCATTTTTTGCCCATTTTGTGTGTCTTTTGGCAGTTTTATTCTCTCTTTAATTGTTTTGTGTTTTTTGTGGCATTTTCATTTCTTTTTTGCCCATTTTGTGTGTTTTTTGGCAGTTTTATTCTCTACTTGTTTTGGGTTTTTTTGTGCCATTTTTATTCCTTTTTTGCCCATTTTGTGTGTTTTTTGGCAGTTTTATTCTCTACTTGTTTTGGGTTTTTTGTGCCATTTTTATTCCTTTTTTGCCCATTTTGTGTGTTTTTTGGCAGTTTTATTCTCTACTTGTTTTGGATTTTTTTGTGCCATTTTTATTCCTTTTTTGCCCATTTTGTGTGTCTTTTGGCAGTTTTATTCTCTCTTTAATTGTTTTGTGTTTTTTGTGGCATTTTCATTTCTTTTTTGCCCATTTTGTGTGTTTTTTGGCAGTTTTATTCTCTACTTGTTTT
This sequence comes from Amphiprion ocellaris, assembly GCF_022539595.1. Classification (NCBI taxonomy): domain Eukaryota; kingdom Metazoa; phylum Chordata; class Actinopteri; family Pomacentridae; genus Amphiprion; species Amphiprion ocellaris. The sequence goes on along the minus strand of NC_072778.1, from coordinate 140,431 downwards.
GGGTTTTTTTGTGCCATTTTTATTCCTTTTTTGCCCATTTTGTGTGTTTTTTGGCAGTTTTATTCTCTACTTGTTTTGGGTTTTTTTGTGCCATTTTTATTCCTTTTTTGCCCATTTTGTGTGTTTTTTGGCAGTTTTATTCTCTACTTGTTTTGGATTTTTTGTGCCATTTTTATTTCTTTTTTGCCCATTTTGTGTGTCTTTTGGCAGTTTTATTCTCTCTTTAATTGTTTTGTGTTTTTTGTGGCATTTTCATTTCTTTTTTGCCCATTTTGTGTGGGTTTTTTGGCAGTTTTTTTTCTCTTCACTTGTGTTGCGTCTCTGTCCTTCCTCTCCGTCAGCTCGGCGGCGTCTCAGCTCCATTTTCGCATCCAGCTGAGCTTCTGAAGAGTAAATATATTTATGAGTCCTGACCCGTGATCACTCATTATCCCCCCAAAACTCTCGGAGCTCTTCTCCTCTCACCGACACGAGGACACTTTCACTCCATAATAAAGCTTTTCACGGCTCATAATTGCCTCTCATTACCTCGGCATTTATCTGCCTCCCGTCTCCTTAGCGGGATAAGAATCAATCAATGGCCGCCGCCGCCGCTCCGGCTGCAGTCGGAGGGAAGATGGCGGGTTGAGGAGTGGATTAGGGCCTGGAGCTGTCATCCCGTCCTAATGGGCTTCTTCACGCCGCGCTCACCTAATCACCCATATCAAACCCTCTCAGAGCCGCCACCGCCTCTTATTTATTTGATTTCGCTCACATTAAATTATATAGGATTTAGAAGAGGGATTAAATTTTTACACTTGTAAGAAGCCTCAGCCACTTAATTAGGGCTGGAAATAATACCGCAATTATTTTAGCGGAGGTCGAGAATGGAATTTTTATGGCCTCAGAGTATTTAGTTAATTATAACGTCACACTCTGACGGCTGGTTTCTGCTCACAAAGTTTGTTTTGTTGTTGTTGTTGGATTCAGGTTTTGTTTTCCGATCTGCTGTGGCTTTTGTGTCTCATTTTGGTTATTTTATGTCTTAATTTGGTCATTTTTGTCCTAATTTGGACCTTTTGACCTTCATATTGATCATTTCAGTGTCAATTTATGCATTTTTGTCCCATTTTGGTCCATTTTTTGTAGCATTTTGGTCCATTTTGTCCTATTTCGGTCCTTTTGACTCTCATATTGGTAATTTACATGTCAATTTATGCATTTATGTCTCATTTTGGTCTATTTTTGTAGCATTTTGGTCCATTTTCAATCACATTTTGGTCATTTTTGTCCTGTTTTACGCACATTAAATTATACAGGATTTAGAAGAGGGATTAAATTTTTACACTTGTAAGAAGCCTCGGCCACTTAATTAGGGCTGGAAATAATACCGCAATTATTTTAGCGGAGGTCGAGAATGGAATTTTAATACTTAGTTAATTATAAGGTTGCTCCCTGACAGCTGATTCCTGCTCAGAAAGTTTGTTTTTTGTTGTTGTTGTTGTTGGATTCAGGTTTTTTTGTATTTTTTTTCAATCTGCCGTGACTGCGAGGCCATTGTTATGCAGTCTGTTGTTTATCAACGCCGCTGCTATCAGTAACACAGCTCATCATTCACTGCCATATTGTTCCAGCAAACAATGGATCTGTGTTCGCGGCGTGCGCTACAGAAATCTGATTTAGCCATCAACGGGCTCCATGGTTTTGTCTTCCACACAATGAGCCGTGATGAGACGGGGACGAGCTCCAGGTGGAACAATGGCAGCGGCCAGTTCTCCGCTTTACCTGCGGGTGGGGGGGTGTTTTTATTGGTTTTGTTCTGCTTTTTTATTGGCTTCATCTGCAAAAATAAACCTGATTGTTCTCAGAGTGCAGCTTCAAACACAACAGATCCATTAAAACAGTTCCAGCAAACAAGTTGGAGGCTGGGATTCAGTCAAACGAGTAAACTCTGATTAGTTGGTGGGTAAAATATTGACTCTAGAGACGCAAACTTCTTAACGGATAGTCGGCAGTGTTATCAGCCAATGATTCATTGATTAATGTTCATCATTTTGGTCATTTCATGCCCTGTTTTAGTTGTTTTTGTCACATTCTAGCCTTTTTCTGTGTCATTTTGGTCATTTTTGTTCCATTTTAGTACATTTTGTCTCCAGTGTTGGTCCTTTGATATCTCCATTTATTCATTTCTGCCCAATTTTGGTCCATTTTTGTCTGAAATTGAAAATTTTGTGTCTTTACTTTGGTATTTTTGTCCTATTTTGGCCCCTTTACGTCCTATTTTGGTCATTTTGTTCCTTGCTGTTTTCATTTTTGTCTAACTTTGATCCATTTGAGTTTCAATTTGGTCATCTTTGTCCTATTTTCGCTCTTTTGTTCATCTCAGCAGTAATTTTATGTCTCAAATTATGCATTTTTGTCTCATCTTGGTCCATTTTCCAAAATCTAATATTGGTCATTTTTGTCGTATTGTGACTCTTGTGTGTCTTACTTTGGTCATTTTGTTCCATTTTTGACTCTTTTCTGTGCCATTTTGGTCATTTTTGTCCCATTTTAGTCTTTTTTGTATAATTTTTGACTTATTTTGACTCGTGTCTCATTTTGGTCATTTTTGCCCCATTTTGGTCCATTTTTAAAAATCTAATTTTGGTAATTTTTGTCCTATTTTGAGACTTTTGTGTCTTATTGTGGTTGTTTTCATTTTATTTTATCCCTTTTGTTTTCAATTTTATTTATTTCTATCTGACTTTGGTCCATTTTTTTGTATTATTTTGCTCCATTTTCTGTCTTATTGTGGTCATTTGTTGTCCCATTTTAGTCCTTTTGTCTATCATAGTGATGATTTTCTGTCTGAATTTCCAAATTTTTGTCCAATTTAAGTAATTTGTCATTTTTTGTCCCATTTTGATTCTTTTGTGCCTTATTTTGGTAATTTTTATTTCATTTCAGCCCTTTTGTGTGTCATTTTGTTTTCCATTTTATTTATTTCTATCTGACTTTGCTTCGTTTGTGTCTCATTGTGGCTATTTTTGTCCTAGTTTAACTCTTTTCTGTCTTCTTTTGGATTACTTTAGCTTGTATTGTATTTGGCTGGGGCTGCACAGTGGCGTAGTGGTTAGCACTTTCGCCTTGCAGCTAGAAGATCCCTGGTTCACGTCCCGGCTTTCCCGGGATCTTTCTGCATGGAGTTTGCATGTTCTCCCTGTGCATGCGTGGGTTTTCTCCGGGTACTCCGGCTTCCTCCCACAGTCCAAAAATATGCTGAGGTTAATTGATCATTCTAAATTGCCCGTAGGTGTGAATGTGAGAGTGATTGTTTGTCTCTGTATGTAGCTCTGTGACAGACTGGTGACCTGTCTAGGGTGTCCCCTGCCTTCACCTGAGTCAGCTGGGATAGACTCCAGCCCCCCCATGACCCTAGTGAGGATTAAGCACTGTATAGATAATGGATGGATGGATGGATGTATTTGGCTGCCACTGAGACCTAACTCCAAATAAGACTCTGGACGTTTTTTTGTCGTGCTCCGTCCGTCTCCACCAGGAGAAACCACTTTGTTGCTGATGTTTAGGTGAACTAAAGCGCTGAGAGATGCTGGTGAGGAGCTGGACGGTCGGTGTAGGAGGGAGCCTGGAGGAAAAACATGTGTTCAATGAGTTCAGAGCAGAAAGCAGCAGCTGCATGTGGGAATAGCAGGAGGAAAGGTTGTGTATCTGTGGCGAGCACACATTAGAGGAAGCAGCACCTCCAGGCCTCCGTTAGCCGCTTGGCTACGTGCACGTTAGCCACTCAGAGCGTTTCACTGCTTTTCTCTCTTATTGTGGTCATTTTTGTTTTATTCTAGCCCTTTTGTGTGTCATTTTGTTTCCCATTTTATTTTTTTTATATCAGACTTTGTACCATTTATGTCTCAATTTATGTATTTTGTACCATTTTGTGTCTAATTTGAATCACCTTGGTCATTTTTTGTCCCATTTTAGTCCTTTTGTCTGTCATAGTGGTGATTTTCTTTCTTCTTTTGGTCATTTTTGTTTCATTTCAGCCCTTTTGTGTGTCATTTTGGTCATTTTGTGTCCAATTTTATTTATCTCTATCTGAGCATTTGTGTCTCAGCTTGGTTATTTTTTGTCAAATGGATAATTTTATGTCTCAATGTAAGCATTTGGGTCCATTTTGTGTCTTTTCTTTGGTCATTTTTTTCTTTTTCAGCTGTTTTGTGTGTCTTTTTTGTCCCATTTGATCTATTTTTATCTGACTTTGGTCCATTTATGTCTCAATTTATGCATTTTTGTACATTTTTGTACATTTTCTGTCTCATTTTGGTTTTTTTTTTGTCCCATTTTAGTCCTTTTGTTTGTCATAGTGATGAGTTTTTGTTCTAATTGTTCTGCATTTTTGTCCCATTTTGGTCCCTTTTCTGTCTCATTTTGATAATTTTTGTTCCATTTCGACTTTTTTGTGTCTTATTTTGGTAATTTTTGTCCCATCTTGTCTGACTTTGGTCCATTTGTGTCTCAATTTAGTCATTTAGTCAAATTTTTAGGTCTCATTTTATTCATTTTTGTCTCATTTTAGGTATTTTGTCTCTCAAATTAGTAATTTTTGTCTCAGTTTTTCCATTTTTGTCCCATTTGGGTCCATTTTCTGTCTTATTTGGGTAATTTTTGTCTCATTTTGACTCATTTGTGTCTTAATTTGATCGTTTTTGTCTCATTTTTGTGTCTCATTTTTTCCATATATCAAAATGGTGGAAATAGTTTCTGACTTGGAGTTGGCAGAAAGACCGATTGGGGAAAAACTTGACAGAAACAACTAGTTGACTGTTAAATTATAATAAGTTTGTTTTGGCTGCAGATGCTCAAACTTACAGAATCTAAACTATAAAATACAGACCTGAATCGTTTTATGTTGAAGTATTATTATTGTTAAATTAAGATTGTGTTCCTGTTTTTCGATAAATAAACTAGAAATATGGTTGAGGTGCTCCATCGGTTTAGTTCCCTGCTGGCTGAAGTTGTATATTTCTCTGTTGAGTTTTTAGAAAGTGAACAGAAAGTTTAGGAGCGCTTTAATTATTCATACCTGGAAGAACTCACACCGTTAAAGCTGCAGTTATCTGCTAAACTTGTGGCTGGAATCACCTCAGAACAAGAAAACTTGCTGTTTATTAAATCCTGCGGCGCCCGACTTGTTTTTCTTTTAATACAGTGACAGCAGAGAGAAAACAACACAAGGAGGGGATGTAAAGGCAGAAAGCAGCTGTGATCTGGATGTAAACAGCTGCAGGACGGCGGCGTTGGTTGATCCAGCGCTGGTTTCCTGGTGAGGCCGGAGGGTTCTGCTGGTCCCACGAGGCCCGGCGAGGCGTTGGAACCACAGAAGAAGAAGAAGAAGACCTCCAGCTCTGATTGACAGCCTCTAAAAAACAAACACCTGTGAGCTAAAGGTAGAGGAATAATCCCACAGCGCTGAACGCTAAAACTTTGTCCAACAAGTGCTGCAGAAGTGGATTAGAGAAACGAAGAGCCGTCCTGATTGGATGGAATCAGGTCAGTTTATGCACTTTTGTACCATTTTAGTCCATTTTGTGCCTCATTTTGGTCATTTTTGTCACGTTTTGTGTCTTATTTTGCTAATTTTTCTTCCATTTTGTTCCATTTTCTCTCTTATTTTGGTCATTTTTTTTCCATTTGGTCTATTTGTGTCTCATTTTGGTCCTTATTGGCCCATTTTGACTCTTTTCTCTCTCATTTTGGTCTTTTTTCTCCCATTTTGGTCCATTTTGTCTCTTATTTTGGTCATTTTTCTTCTATTTTGTGTCTTATTTTGGTCCTTATTGTCCCATTTCAAGTCTTTTGTGTCTTATGGTCATTTTTATTTTATTTTAGCCCTTTTCTGGGCCATTTTGGTCATTTTTATTTCATTTTAGTCTTTTTTTCTGTTTTCTTTTGTACATTTTTGTCCCATTTTGACTCATTTCTGTCTCATTTTGGTCATTTTTGTTTTATTTCAGCCCTTTTGTGTGTCTTTTTGTTTCCATTGTATTTTTTTCTATCTGACTTTGTACCATTTCTGTCTTGTTTTGGTCATTTTTGGTATAATTTGGTCCATTTATTGTCTCGGTTAGTTCATTTTTGTCCCATTTCAACTCTTTTCTGTTTTATTTTAGTCATTTTTGTTTTGTTTCAGCCCTTTTGTGTGTCATTTTCTGTCCCATGTTATTCATTTCTGTCTGACTTTGGTCAATTTGCGTTTCAGTTTGGTCATTTAGTCCCCTTTTTTTGTTTTTATTCAGTTTTGTTTTATTTTAGTCCTTTTGTCTCTCAAATTGGTAATTTAAGTCTGAATTTATGCATTTTTGTGCCATCTTGGCCGATGTTGACTATTTTGTGTGTATATATATATATGCACACACACAAAAGAGACAATAGAGCTGCCGGACTTTAGATTGAAAAATGAACCACATTGAGGAAAAATGAGTCAGAAGCAAAAACAAAGGGAGTTCAGAGGAGATTACTGACAAAGGACATGTTTTAAATCAGGTTTATAGTCATTTTAGACAGATTTCAAGTCATTATGGACATATTTTCAATCATTTCTAACAATTTTTCTGCTATTTTGCACAAATTTAAAATGCTTTAGACATGTTTCCGGTCATTTTGGACAGATTTTGAATCTTTTTTTTGCACATATTTGAAAGGAGCCACGACTCTTTGAATCCTTCCAACCAATCAGATGAAGCTCAGCAGCTCCAGGTGACGTCCATTTGTTCGTTTGCACTAACGAGCAGCGAGGTGAACTCAGGTGAGTGAAGATCAACCTGAAGCTGGAAAAGCAGCTTCATGTGTTCAGAAAGTTCTGAACTTTAATCTGAAATGGCCACAAAAATGTTGAAAACAAATCATTTAGTTTGGTTTGTTCTTTCTGTAAAATCAGAATTCAGAGTTTATGTTTCCAGAATCCTGAGCAGCTGCTGAATGTTTGGAGGAAAATGAAACTGAAGGAGTTGAAGCTGAAGGAATGAAGCATCAGGATTATTAGAGTTGGATTTATTTCTGTCAGATTATAGCTGTCACTGTTGGGCTTTATAGTCTGAGCTTCTGTTAACTTTAGAGACAAATCCAGACTTTTAAAAACACATTTACACAGAACTCTTCTTCATGTCTTATTCATGACAAACCTTCAGCTTCTCTAAAATGACCAGAAATTAGAATGAAAGTGCAAAGAAAGCAAATAAAACCAAACAACAACAAGGTTGTGTACAGTGAGAGGTGAAATCGTGTTTTTGAACTTTAAAGCAGGGAAATATTTTCAAATGAATCCACAAAAATGTTGTAAATGAATGAAAAATAATTCTTGATTCTGATTCTGGTGGTTCAAACGTGAGGAAAATCACAGAAAAAAGACCGAATAACAAGATTTACGTTGTTATTTTGAGTTTTTGTCTCATAATTTGGACTTTAACATAAAATAAATTGACATTTTACATGATGCTTTTTTTATTCAACACGCATTTTTGATTGTTTCTCTTCGAACACATTTAAATAATTAAAATTAGGATGAAATCTAATCACTCAAGATTCATTATAAGATTTTTGAAAATCCTCAATGTTCATGTTTTTAGATCTAATTATCACTTTCTAAATAAAATAAAAGTCATGTGTTACGTGAGTTTCAGAGAATGATAATTTCATAAACTAAAAATAGTGATAAACTCACTGATTCCTGTTTTACAGGATTTAATTATAGTTTAAGGAAATATAAATGTCATCTGGCACAGAACATAATTATTTAAGTTGTACTTGGGGGAAAAATGCACGTATTAATATAATAAAAATATTACATAAAAAGTCTTGCTAAATAAATATAATTTGCTGTTATTTTCACAGGTTTTTACAATTTTGGGACATTTATTTATTTTCCAGTGTTTTTTCTGGCAATCTTGCTACCAGATTTTCTCCATTTTTTGGTAGGATTTAAAAAAAAAAAAAAAAAAAAAAAAAATTATTTATTTAATTTGGAATAGATTTTTTTAAAAAAAATAACAATTCTAATTAATAAGTCAATTCCAACCCCAGACTGTTCAAAAAGGCTGATGTTCAGCATTTCGATGCTAACATTTCAATGCTAATTTGTGCTAATTACCTCCAAACTTTTTATTTATTAAAAAAAAAAAAAAAAAACTTTTTAAGGTAGATGGTGATTAAATGATTGATCTTCTGGGGAACATGAACATTTGTGTAAAATTATCTGTTGTTTGTTGAGACATCAGTGGCCTCCAGTCTTTCTGCTAAACTAGGCTAACAGCTTCCACCTCTTTACTGTCTTTGTACCAAGCTAGGCTAACAGTTTCCCCTGCTTCAAGTCTTTGTGCTAAGCTAGGCTAACAGTTTCCCCCAGCTTTCAATCTTTCAGCTAAGCTAGGCTAACAGCTTTCCACAGATTCTAGAATTTGCTTTAAGCTAGGTATACAGTTTCCCCCTGCTTCAAGTCTTTGTGCTAAGCTAGGCTAACAGTTTCCCCCAGATTCTAGAATTTGTTTTAAGCTAGGCTAACAGTTTCCCCCAGATGCTAGTATTTGCACTAGGCTAGGCTAACAGTTCCCTGTTGCTTTTAGTCTTTGTGCTAAGCTAGGCTAACAGTTTCTACCGGCTCCCAGTCTCTGTGCTGGGACATGCTTAGATTTGCTAGATTTTTTTTAAATTTTTGAAAAAATATAATCAAAGAAATTCAACATTTTAATGATTTCCAGGAAAGTTAACGTTCTTTTAAACCCTGAACCTTATCTAAACGTGTCTCGTATTAAACTCCTGCAGGTTTACTTTTCTGGACGCTGCTTCCTGAGGAGAGTTTTCAGTCTCCAGCAGAAGAATCCCAGAAAAGGTCAGAGTTTTTTTATTGGCAGCTGGTATTTTCCTCCAAACGTCCCGTCGTGTTTCCACGAGGCGCCGCCGTGACACGAACACGAGCAGGAAGGCGTCGACGCTTCCTGCTGCCTGACAGACGACGCCGAGGGTTTAAAGGACAAAACAACAGCTGCAGAGAAAAAAGGTTCAGTTTGTCCAAAGGTCCAGATATCAGAGGCTGTCAGCGGCATCACAGGCAATAAATAAAACACCTTTTTAGTTTTAGTTTAATTTCACCTGATTTTTGAAGCAGTTTTGCCATTTTAACCCATTTAGAGCTGAAATATCTCCACAAATAATAATTCTAAACAGATGTTCATGTTCCCCAGAGGATCAATCGTTTCATCACAATCTACCTTAAAATGTAAAAAAATTAAATAAAAATTAAGCTAATTAGCACAAATTAGCATTTGCCATCCAATAACTTACAAATTTATGGCCACACATTGTAGAGAGTAAAGTAACAGCAAAAAGCAGTCAACATTTAAATTATTAGTTTTATTTTTGTAATTTTACTAGATATTTATCAAAACAGGAAAATCAATATGCTAGGCTAAAGGTTTTCCCCATTTCCAGTTTTTGTGCTAAGCTATGCTAACAGTTTCCCCCATTTCCAGTATTTGTGCTAAGCTATGCTAACAGTTTCCCCCATTTCCAGTTTTTGCGCTAAGCTATGCTAAGAGTTTCCCCCATTTCCAGTATTTGTGCTAAGCTATGCTAACAGTTTCCACTCTTCCAGTCTTTGTGTTAAGCTAGGCTAACAGTTTCATCCTGCTTCCAATATTTGCGCTAAGCTAGGCTAACAGTTTCCCCCTGCTTTCAACCATTTCGACTTGAAAAAAATCCAATTATTAGCATCATTTTGGTGCTAATTCTTCAGTGTAATCTATAGTCGAGCACTTAACCAGTGCTATGTAGAATGGTCTGACTGCACCTCGTCAAATTTGGTCAAAATGCGGATGAGAATTTGTAGAAAATGTTCAATCTGCCATGATTTAAAACAAAGGAACTCTTTTGAACAGACTCTTACACATTCAAACTTGCAAAAAGTACAATTATTAGCATTGTTTTACTGTTAAACCTGTAGTGTAACATAAAATCGTGCCCTGAATCAGTGCTGTGTAGAATGATCTGACTGCACCTCGTCAAACTTGTTTGAATTGCAGGGGAGAATTTGTTGAAAGCGTTCAGTTTGTCATGATTTAAGTCAAAGGAACAGCTTTAAACAGACTCTTGCAGTCTAACTTGAAAAAAATCCAATTATTAGCATCATTTTGCTGCTAAACCTTCAGCGTAACATAAAGTCGAGCCCTGAAATGTCGCTAATAAATGTGTTTTTCAGGTTGGACCGTCTGTCTGAGAGCAGGTTAAATAAGACGAGTGTTTACTCCGAACCAGTGCAGTTAGAATCAGGCCGTTCTGTGTTCAGGTGAGCTGTAACATCACTTTCTTGTTGCTGCCAACAGCCTCAGAGGTGGTTTGAAGTGGTGTTACTGCAGAAAGAGGCTCCTGTTACCTTTCAGACAGCCAGATAATGAGAAAGCAACATTTCATTAAAGGTGACACACGTCTTGCTCGCCTCTCCGTCCTCGGTGCCACAAACGCTTCGCCTCGGGCTCCGGCCGACTTCTGCTGCGTTTCAAACCTTCCCTCTGACATTTGGACTGAGATTACTTTTTATTATTGTGGCGGTGCATTCTGGGTAAATATTGCGGGCTGAGGTCGCAGAGGGAGCAGCTTGTTTTACAAAGCGAGGCCCGAGGCTGCAGAAACACGGCGTACCTTCGCAAACAGCAGCTTTTCAAACTTTTAAAAGCAGCTCTGATGAATTAGTAATCGTCTGTGGCGATGCCGTGAGCGTGTGCGGCCCGTTTGCTCGATCACTTGTACATATAAAAGCCTCTCAAAGTTTTAAAAGCACCGGCGATAAATTAGCAATGTGATATAATGATGGACTGCGTGGGCAAAAAACGCTGCAGAGAGAAACTGCTGCTGCTGGAAAACGTCCAGTTTGTCTAAAAACCACACAGGTGACGAGAAATCAGACGGAAAGAGTGACTCTGGAATAAATAGCTGCTTTGTTTTCCTGTTTGTGCTTCTTTAACGTCTGAATTTGAAGCAGTTTCAGAGTGTTTTTCCTCACTCTGGTTCATTTTTCAATCTAAAGTCCTGGAAACAGAACAACATGAAGAAGGAGAGAGAACTCAGAAATGTTAGAATGACACAAATCATTTATCAAACTATGAACATTATCACAAACTCTACAAACCTTTTACACACAAAATGTGTCCAAAATGACTTCAACTTGTCCCAAATAGATTCAAATGTGTTCAAAATGATTGAAAACCTGCAGAAAAGTGATTTAAAACCTGAACATAATGACTTGAAACATGTCTAAAATGTTTAAAATTAGTTCAAAATGACTGAAAACGTGCAGAAAAGTGGCTCAAACCTTATCCAAAATGACTTGAAATGCATGTACAGTCACTGAAAATATGTCCAAAATGACTTGAAATCAAAAATTAATCAAATCAATCAAAATTAATTAAAAGCTGACTAAAATGACTCCAAACATGTCCTTTGTGAATAAATTCTTTCGTATTTTTGCTCCTGTCACATTTTTCTTCACTGTAGTTAATTTTTTAATCTAAAGCTCTGGAAACAGAACTACATGAAGGAGGAGAGAGAACTCAGAAATGTCTTATAGCAGTTAAAATGAAGGAAATCAGGAAAAAGAAACAATTCTTTCATGATTAATTCTATAAAATTAGTCTAAAATGACTTAAAATTTCTCTAAAATGACTCAGACTTGTCCAAAATTGCCCAATACATATCCAAACCCAGTCAATTTGTCCAAAACGACTTTTAACTTCTTTAGAAATTCTCTAAAGCTGTCCAATATTATTCCTAAATTTGCCTAAACTGAATCAAAATGTGTCCAGAATGACTTCAATCTTGTTTAAAATGATTTAAAACTCATTCAGACTAACTCGGTTTGTCCAAAATTACCTGAACCTTGTCCAAAAATACTAAAAATTAGTCACATTTTTCTTTACTGTGGTTCATTTTTAAAATCCTGCAGCTCTGAGGAACCAGAACATCCTGAAGGAGGAGAGAGACCTCAGAGATGTCTTCTCTCTTCAGTTAGAATGGTGGAAATCATTAAAAACAGACATTTATTTCATTATTTTTTCTACAAAATTAGTCCAGTATAATTCACAACTTGTTTAACCCTCCTATTATCCTTGGGGTCAATTTGACCCCATTCAATGTTTAGCGATCAAAAAAATGATAGTTGACTTTATTTTTTTTGCTTCATATTTTATGACTTTTCCTAATTTGATGGGGACTATCGATTAAGCATAAAATGATCATGATGATATTTTGTCAATGTGCTGAACAGGGCTCAATTTGACCCCAGGGATGAAATGCGTTAGTAATATTTGAGGAGAATAGGAGGGTTAAAATGATTCAAACTTGTCCAAAATTGTTCAAAAAAATAGATAGATAGATAGATAGATAGACTACAGATAGATAGATAGATAGATAGATAGATAGATAGATAGATAGATAGATAGATAGATAGATAGATAGATAGATAGGTAGACTACAGATAGATAGTTAGATAGACTACAGATAGATAGATAGATAGATAGATAGATAGATAGATAGATAGATAGATAGATAGATAGATAGATGGATAGATGGATAGATAGACTACAGATAGATAGATAGATAGATATATATATAGATAGATAGATAGATAGATAGATAGATAGACTACAGATAGATAGATAGATAGATAGATAGACTACAGATAGATAGATAGATATATAGATAGACTACAGATAGATAGACAGATAAACTATAGATAGATAGATAGATAGACTATAGATAGACTATAGATAGATAGATAGATAGATAGATAGATAGATAGATAGATAGATAGATAGATAGATAGATAGACTACAGATAGATAGATAGATAGATAGATAACTATAGACTATAGATAGATAGACTATAGATAGCTAGATAGACTATAGATAAACTATAGATAGATAGACTATAGATAGATAGATAGATTATAGATAGATAGACTATAGATAGATAGATAGACTATAGATAGATAGACTATAGATAAAGTATAGATAGACTATAGATAGATAGACTATAGATAAACTATAGATAGATAGATAGATAGACTATAGATATACTATAGATAAACTATAGATAGATAGACTATAGATAGATAGACTATAGATAAACTATAGATAGATAGACTAGAAATAGATGGACTATAGACTATAGATAGACTATAGATAGATAGATAGATAGACTATAGATAGATAGATAGACTATAGATAAACTATAGATAGATAGACTATAGATAGATAGATTATAGTTAGATAGACTATAGATAGATAGATAGACTATAGATAGATAGACTATAGATAAACTATAGATAGATAGATAGATAGATAGATAGATAGATAGATAGATAGACTATAGATAGATAGATAGATAGACTATAGATAGATAGATAGATAGATACTTTATTAATCCAGAGTGAAATTCAAGCAGTTGTTAGTTATCCAAAATTACTCCAAATTTGTCCAAAATGACCAACAAACCACAAAAAGATGCAAAATTACCACAAAAAGATGCAAAATCAACATAAAAAGGTGCAAAATTATCACAAAAGATGCAAAATCATCTTGAAAATATGCAACATCATCCCAAAAAGATGCAAAATCACCACAAAAAGATGCAAAATCATCACATAAAGATGCAGTTATCACAAAAAGATGCAAAGTCATTGCAAAAAGATGCAAAATCATCACATAAAGATGCAAAATTATCACAAAAGATGCAACATCATCTTGAAAAGATGCAAAATCATCTCAAAAAGATGCAAAATTATCACAAAAGATGCAAAATCATCTTGAAAAGGTGCAAAATCATTACACAAAGATGCAAAATTATCACAAAAAGATGCAAAATCACCACATAAAGTGTTTTTCTTTCCATTCTGTGTCTGACCAGAGCAGCAGCTTTTCAGATATTCGTGAGGAAACTGAGCTCCAGACTTTAGTTTCTGTGTTTTTCTTCTGCAAACTGAATTTAAAACAAACAGAATTAACTGTTTTCAAACCTGAATTCTTCTTTCCCCTGAAGATGGAAACCGGATTTCTGATCCCACGTTGTTCATCTCCGGTTAGTTTCCATCCATTAATTCTGCAGAAACAATCCCTGGAATTAGAAGAAGGGGGTTCAGGGAAATAACAGCAAACGGTTCAATCAGAGTTTAATAAATGTTTCATGATCGAGTTAAACGCTGCTGCAGACACAACCTGGAGGAGAAGTTACAGCAGCAGAGAATTATTCAATATCTGGGGATAAATCTGGAAATTCCTCCTAAAAAAAAGTCTTTTCCTGCCCTGAAAATGATAGAAGTGAAAGGATTTCTCTGTTTCTAGTGGTGAAATCTGGACTTCCTGTTAGTTAAACAATCATTTTTTGTCCACATCACCTTGGATTTATGAGTAAAACCTTCATCTGAGCTCAGAATTCCTCCAACTTGGTGCTAAATAAAGATTAAAATCGAACAAAATGAGTGTTTTTAAAGTCACACATCCAGTAAAACATCCACTCTGTTGGCTACTGGTTCTACTTTTCAAAATAAAAGACTAAATCTGAACAAATCGCCTTAATCATCAGTAAAAATGTTGGAAATCTTTACTGATGGAATGGAAAATCCGATTAAATGAATTATGAGAAGAATAAACATGTAAAACTAGTCAAAATATTATGTTATAAAATGGAATCAGATCAGACTTTTAAATGTTATATACATTAAAAAAAAAAGCCCTAATGGGTCACTTTAACTCAATTTTTGCATGCTTTAATGCATGAAATACGGACATTTTTAAAGATATTTGTGAATTTAAACTGATATATGAACTAGTTGACATGAAAAAATGTCTTAAAAATCACTATCATTGTATATCAGCTAAAATTGTATTAATATTATATAAAAATTTCCACATTTTATGCTATAATCATCTAATAATTTAAACAAATTCGACTTATAATGTTAAAAATCTGCAGAAAGTAGGTCGAGAGCTGATTTTAAAGACATGTTATCATGTAAAGTGTTTCATATATCAGCTAAAATTTTACAAATATTTTTAAAAATATCCATATTTTATGCATAAAAACATTAAAAATGAAAATGTCCATATTGTAAGCTATAATCATCTAAAAATTTATATAAATTGAGTTAAAGTGACACATTTGGACTTTTTTCATGATGTTTATGATATTTTAATGAATTATATCAAATTTACCCAACCACAAAATCCAAAAATCTGGCTTTCACTTGAGGGTTTTTGGTCCAAAGTCGTGTTTTAAAGAAAGTTTTTCAGGAACTAATTACAGCAATGAGTCCAGCTTTACATCCTGATAATAAATATATGAAGAACTCAGTTTCTGATGCTAATAAACCTGCTAAAAGTGGCTAGATGGGTGATTTTTAAGCTGTTATTAGTCATCTGACTGCAGGAACAAACGTCTCCTCCTGCTGATCAGGACTCTGACAGCTGAAGGACTTCTTCTTCTTCTGCATTCAGTTTTTGATGATCTTTGAGCCACTGCAGCTCGAGGACTCTTCAGCTTCATCAGAACGACTCACGACAAACTGCTGCGACACAAATCTGTGGGAACAAAACAAAACGGGATCTGATCTTCTTTCATCTCTCCTTCTTTTCCAGCAGTATGTTTTTTTTTTTCCCCAGGAAGAAATAATTGGTGGAGCTCTGGCCTCGTGGGAACCGCTTCATTTAGATTCTCCCACATAAACACACAACAACATCTTCTTCTTCTGCTGCTGCTTCCCAGAGAAACTTCCTGTCGACCTCGCTGCCAAACACGGCCCCTCGGCTCCCCAGTGCATTGTGGGAAGGGTCCCAGCTGGTTCCTGGAGGTCCCCGATCGCTCGTCATGGAGCTCTTTGTTCCGCTGCAGAAAACCTCCCAGATGGCTTCAGCTGAAGGAGGCGTTTCAGCAGCGAGAGGCCAAGTGTCGGCTATTTTTACTCTTATTTTTACAGCAGACTTTCACACATACATGTTCACAAGCCCAGGAAACACATCTTCTGCTGTTTAAAGACACGCTTCAGTCAGTAAACGCTGCAATTAACGTCTCAAAGCTGCACTCAGAAGCAGCGTCGAGCTAAATGCTAAAACAAAGCATCACAAGAGGACGTGAAATTAGCACTAAAGATGCAAATCACCACAAAACGATGCAAAATCATCACAAAGATGCAAAATCCAAACAAAAAGATGCAAAATCACCACAAAACGATGCAAAAATTACAACACAATGCAAAATTTGAACAAAACGGTGCAAAATCACCACAAAAAGATGCAAAATCTCCATGAAAAGATGCAAAATGAGAACAAAACGATGCAAAATCACCACAAAAAGATACAAAATCACCGCAAAGCAATGCAAAATCACCACATAGATGGAAAATCACCACAAAAAATGCTAAATCACCACAAAAAGATAAAAATCACCACAAAAAGATGCAAAATCACCATGTAAAGATGCAAAATCAGAACAAAATGATGCAAAATCAATAAATCCAGAAAAAAAATAATGCAAAAAGAACAGGAGATAAAAACTCACTGAAACTGGCAAAAAAAAAGAATGATGCAAAACCAGCACAAACAGAGAAACAACAAAGATTTTTCTATAAAAACACTGAAAGCTGCTTTTTTTCCACACATTTTACAGAAACTGAATGAATCTCGAATCCTTTAGTTCAGTTTTTGGTTTGGTCTCTAAAATGTTGTGTTTTTAGAGCTGCAGCGGTTTTTACTGTTGGTTTCTTCCAGCCATCGTCTCCTTTTCCTCCTCCAGGCTCTGCTCTGGAATCACGGAGGGTTTTTTTTCTAGTTTTTCATCATTAATTTTCATTTGTGGCAGCGATGGCAGCAGGGAAATAAATGCATTAATACAGAAATGGGTCATCGCAGCATCTTATGGACTTCTAATGCAGCGTGTCGGAACACACACGCACGGAGTATGTGTTTATTTTACAGTCCGTATCCGTGTGACACGCTGCCCGTTGGTTAATGAGTTTATTTCCATTCTGATTTCAGATGATTCTCCAGCTGTGGAGCCTCAGATCAACACAGTCCAGCAGTTTCCCTGAATTAAATCAGCTTTTTTACAATAATAGAGCAGTCTCATTCTGTACACACCCCAAACGTATTCACAATAATAGGAAAATGGCCTCAAAGGACAAAAAAAAAAAAAGTTTAAAATTACTCAAAAAATTTGTCAAATGACCCAAAACGGGTCAGAAAAGACTCATAAATTCTCCAAAATCACTCACAATTTGTCCAAAATGACACAAAACACATAAAAATTACCCAAAATATGTTCAAAATGACAAAAAATTTCCAAAATTACTCACAATTTGTCCAAAATGACACAAAAGACATAAAAATAACAAAAAACATGTTCAGAATGACTTAAAATGAATTCAACTCAATACACAATAACTGAAACAGGACAACAATTTGGCCAAAATGACCCAAAATTTGGTCAAAATGACCCAAAACGTGTCAAAAATTACCCAAAATATGTTCAAAATGACAAAAAAATGCTTAAAATGACCAAGAATATGTCATAAATGACCCAAAACGTGTCAAAAAGACCCATAAATTTGTTTAAAATTATCAAAAATTTGTCATAAATGGCCCAGAACTCATAAAAATGACCCAAAATCTGTCCAAAATGACCTAAAATCAATTCAACTCAATACACAATTACTGAAAATTTTGTAAAAGGACAAAAAATTGTTGAAAATTACCAGAAATTGTCCAAAATGTCACAAATAACTCACATTTTGTCCAAAACTACATAAATATTATTCTCTATTAACAGATTCATTCCAATTTTCCCAACATAAATCATGTTTTTTACAATAACGCATCAAAGTGACTTGGGGTCATACAGAGAGAATTATCATCCAGACTTCTAAATATGTTCAAGAGAAAACACCTGAAACAAACTCCAGGAGCAGCTAAAGATCCTGGTGTTTCCTTCAGACGGTGGAGGAGACCAAACCTGGAGTTAAAGAGGCTGAATTTTGGTCTTTAAATGTTGCTCTGAAACTTCCGGATTTTTGGCCAACAAGTTCAACATTACAGCTTAAAGCTGTGTTTATGACTTGATTCTGTTGATTTATTTCATATACAGGACAGGAAATGTCTTCTAAACTTTACTTTTGCCACCAAATCGCTTGAAAAATTCTCCAAAAATGTTGAATTCCTCCTAAAAACAAGCCCTATGTTTTTGTTAAAGCCTGATATCTGATTCAAGCTTCACTTGTCTGGACTTAAAATAATTAAAACCAGCAGCAGGTGAAGTACAATATCAAATATCTTCTTCTACAACCTAAACTTCTTCACAATGATTATAAATTTAGCCCAAATAACAAAAACTGGTTCAAAATTATTTGAAATCAGTTCAACTCAATTTTCCAGTTCGTTGTTTAGTTCAGAAAATGTCAGAAAATGGTGCAAAAATGTTGATCAGAACTCCTAAAGTCCAAGATAAGAAATGTCTTATTCTGTACACAACAACTGAAAAATTTTGCAGAGGGACAAATATTTATTTTAAATGACCCAAAACATGTAAAAAAAAAAAAAAAAACAACTTTTAACTGCCCGAAATGTCTCCCAATTGCCATAAAAAAATTTGAAAATGTGTCTAAAATGGTGACTTCGTCTAAAACAACTGAAAATTCATCAAATGATTGCTTGAAAATATTGGAAATTAGTCCAAAATGAGTCAGAAATGTCCAAAATCTGTCAAAAATGACTTAAAATTGTCCAAATTAACAATAATGAATTATCAGACACTGAAACCGAAGAAAGTGCAGAATTTTTTCAATCCAGGCTCATCTAGTGTCTCCATAAAGTTCCTATAAGTGTGTATATCTATGGATGGATTCATATTTCTACTAAAATACAGTCTTTGGTCGACATTTCACCAACTTTTAACTTGAATCTTGCTTGAAACTTCTCCAGAATCGCTCAGAATGTGTCCAATATAAGGAAAAAAGTTCCAAAATGACCAAAAACATGTCACCAAATATTTAAAATAAGTGCGAAAAGACAAAGATGGTCAAAAATGACTCAGAGTTGTCCAAAATGACTTGAACTTTGTCCAAAAGCCTTTGTCCAGAATCACACAAAATGAAATAAAGATGATCTAAAGTCATTCAAATTTCTTCAGTGTGTCAATAATGAGTGCAAAACGTTCAACCAAAGTTGGTCTAGTGTCTACATAAAGTTCCTGTAAGTGTCCATCTATGGATGGATCCATATTTCTACTAAAATCCAGTCTTTGCAGCTGTTTCCAAAACTAAAACTCTGTCATTTTTATCCTCTGACTTCTTTCAGTCTGTTTTTATTCCTGACAGCTGCTCTGAAACTCCGACAGATGGACAGTTAATGTTTTACAACCACTTTGTGTCTCCTAATAAAGTTTGAGCTCCGGAGTGTAAAGAATCCTTCTTTTTATTTATGCGGGACGTTTGTATGAATCAAACTTTCCCACTAGAACCGTTCTGATCGAGTTAAAGATCAAACTGAACACAAACCTCCACGATGTGATTCATCAGCTGTTCTGGACGAAGAAACCTCTTCAGGAAAACGTCTTTAGGACAAGATGAGGAAAAAGTTTGTGGATTAGGTCCATTTTTCTGTTATTAACACACAGAAGTAAACACATTCTGATATTTCTGAACCAAAAAGGTGCCAAACATCCAGATTATTAGAAAAATAAGAAGTCAAAGTGACTAATAATTCTATGTTTTGACGATATAATCTCTCTGCCCATTTTTATTTTATTTCTTCAATATTTGCTTTGTTTGAAATTTATTCTGACATTTTTAATTCTATTTTTTTTTCCTGACGGTCTCCTTGCATGTTTGTACAACTGTCCTGTGTTTTAATTTTAAAAAATTATAAAGACTTTGTGAAAATGCATCTAAATGACAGTTTACCCCAAAATAAAAAGCACAAAACTGTCTAAAAAAACATCAAATGTGGAAAAAGGAAGTTCTAAATTCTTAAACCGTTTTCAAAGATGCAAAATAGAAACCAGCAGTAATTTAAAGCAGCGTTCCAGTTTATTATTCAGTTAGTCTGATGAAAGATTCATGAAAGGAGACGCAAAACAACCACAGAGAGACACAAAACAACAACAAAGAGACACAAAACAACCACAAAGAGACACAAAACAACCACAGAGAGACACAAAACAACAACAAAGAGACACAAAACAGCTACAAAGAGACAGTGGACAACCACAAAGAGACACAAAACAACCACAAAGAGCTGCAAAAAAACTACAGAGACAAAAAAAACCCCACAGAGATGCAAAAGAATCAGACAGTAAACATTTAAATAAATCAGAAATCTGTAGTTTTACAACTAATAAGTTGTTTACATGTTGTGAATATAAAATTACCTGTTGTTTTGTCTTTAAAAACAACATTTGTATTTCAACATTTCTCATTATTTTTAGTTTTTACATGTATTTTTTGGGACACTCTTACTGCCATATTGTCACTTTTTTAAGTCATAACTCCGCTCAGCCTCTGTTTTTGTTGGCAAAATGCAAGCATTATTACAAAAACAGTCCAGAAAACTTCCCCCTGGCCCTCATAGTTTGTTCCTTCTTTTATATTTACTGTATTTTCTTTAAATTCTTTGGTTTTTCTGGCTCCGTGGACGCCGTCTGGCTCTGAAACATCCCATTTCTTTTGCTTTCTGTTTCCCAGTGACTGATTTCCTGCTGACCTCCGACCTCTCCGCCTGCAGCCATCACAGACAAACAGCCGGGCTGACTTATGGCGGCGTGGCGGCTATTCCTCACGCAGAGCAGCGCCGCCAGAAGCCCCGTCCGCCGGTGAACTTTGATTTTGCCATTTGGAGGGTGGAGGTGGCGCTGCGGAGCCGCCGGCTGTTTGCTGGTGGAACACGCTGTAATTCAGCCGGGGGAATAATTGACCTGTCAGCGGGTCCGGGCCGCCGGTTCCCGTCACTCGGTCCGTCGCTGCAGATTGATAAACCCCGGTTCACCCTCGGAGACATTTTACACACAACGTGACGGAGACGAAGCTGCCGCTGGAAGGAGGAAGGAGAGATCAGAGCCTGAACTGGGCTTTGTTCGCTGCGGTCAGGTCGACCTCCGTCTGGGATCAGAGTGAAGATCCGCTGCACGAACACAAATAAAACCCTGCAGCTGCTGCAAAGACTCAAACTGGACACGGTGAAAGCTCAGCGAGGAGGATTTAGTGTCCATAAGAGACACAAAAAAGATACAAAGACACAAAACAACCACAAAGAGACACAAAACATCCACACAGAGACACAAAACAACCACAAAGACACAAAACATCCACAAAGAGACACAAAACAGCCACAAAGAGACACAAAACAGATACAGACAAAATTTTGCAGTTTTAACGCTGTTCTTTCCTAAAATCGTGTTTATTTAATCAAAAATAGGAGTAAACTGTGTATTTTGCTGTATTTCATGATATTTTTAGATATGTTTTTATATATTTTATTTTTCATTAAATGAGTCATAATTTAGATATTTTATGTTTTTTTTTACTTTTAATAACCTAAATTTTTGATTTTGTGGTTTTAACACTGTGTTCATTCCTAAAACCTTGTTTATTTGATTGGAAATCAGAGTAAACCTGTGTGTTTTTCAGTATTTCATGCTGGTTATTGTTCGTCCTACAGAACAAATATCTGCAGCAACCCTCTAATCCTGCAGCTCGACCCGCTAACGCTCCTCCACGCATGGCTGCAGCTCGCCAGGACGCCGTCGCTGCAGATCTGGATTAAAACCTCGTCCTTGTTCCGAGTTCGTCTTTGAGCGGGAAGCCGAAGCCGTCAGCTGGTGGAGGGAAGGAGGTCCACGCACACACAAACACAACACAACCAGCGGGAACACAGTAAGAACATTAACCCACAAACTCAGCTGGAAACGGGTTCACAACAGAAGAGAAGGATTAGAAAAAGTTCTTCACACAGAAGCAGCTGAGAGACACACGACAGCTACCAACCAGGTTTTATTCTGGTTTTTCTTGTTCGTTTGCAGAACTTCAGCATTAGTTGATGCTCATTTTCAGTTTCATTTTCTGTCTCTGTTGGTTTTTTCAATCTCAAATCAAAAACAACTGCTACAGGACTTGAAATACCCCAAAAGAGACATAAACTGACAACAAAATGAACTAAAGACACACAAAATAACCACAACATGAACTAGAAAGACCCAAAATGACCAAAAATGAACTAAAGACATACAAAGACACAAAATGACCACAAATAGACACACAACACCCCAAATAAACTAAAAATACACCAAACTTTGACAAAAAGACACAAACTAAAGAGTCACAAAACTCCCACAAAACAGCCACGAGACACAAAATGACCGCAAAGAGACACAAAACAACTACAAATGCACAGTAAAACAACCATAGTCAATTCTCAAAATGCCTCAAAAAGACACAAACTGACAACAAAATTAACTAAAAAGACACAAAACAAACTATAAAGAAACACAAAACAACCACAAAGAGACAGTAACTGACTACAAAGAGACACAAAACAACTTTTTATTCTTTTAAATTAGTTCTGAATTGAGATTTTTACTAAAAACCAACACTAATAATAGGGAGGTATGATGTAGAATCAGTGGACCAGTCGTGTTTAGACTCCTTCTCCTCATTAAAAGTTTGTGTTTTGTGCGTTTCCTCTGCAGCTATCTGTTGGTTCCAGCAGCTTCCTGTAGCTCCGCCCCCCTCACCGTCAAAATAGCGGCGTCTGGAGCTAATCGATGCTCAGACCGTGTGATTTATGGCGTTTGCTGAACTCAGCAGTGGGAGCTGCTGGGGGATTCTCTCTCCTCATAACGCTCGTAATTGGATCTCTGTATGAGGCTTCCAAGAAGTTCTCATCGGGGCTTTACCCACAATGCTCGGCTCTCCCCTCATAACCTACATTACTAATGGAGACAAATGTTGCGTGGGATCCTGGGAGGGTTCTCTAATTGGAGGAGCAGAAAGGGAAGCGTTTTACCAGCATCTCGGCTGTGTGGATCCTGAAAAGCAGCAGAGGGTTAGCGTTAGCTTAGCTCCAACGGCCCTCCGACGCCACATTAGACACCGCCGAGCTGCTGTCTGAACAACACAACGCTGGTGAAACGGAGCTTCACACGTCTGGTTTAGTGGTTCTGACACCTTATCACCACAAAGGAACACAAAACGAACAGGACAAGACACAAAATCACCACAAAGAGATACAAAACGAACAGGACAAGACACAAAATCACCACAAAGAGATACAAAACGAACAGGACAAGACACAAAATCACCACAAAGAGATACAAAACGAACAGGACAAGACACAAAACCACCACAAAGAGATACAAAACGAACAGGACAAGACACAAAACCACCACAAAGGAACACAAAACAGACAGGACAAGACACAAAACCACCACAAAGGAACACAAAACAGACAGGACAAGACACAAAACCACTACAAAGGAACACAAAATCACCACAACAAGACAAAAAAAATCACCACAAAATGAACACGACAAGACTAAAAATGACCTCAAAGAGACACAAACCGAACAGGACAAGACACAAAATCACCACAAAGGAACACAAAACAGACAGGACAAGACACAAAATCACCACAAAATGAATAGGGCAAGACTACCTCAAAGAGACATAAAACCATCACAAAGAGACACAAAATGAAAATGACAAGACAGAAAATCAGCACAAAGTGACACAAATCAACTGGAATAGACAAAAAATGGCAGCAAAGACTCGAAAAACAACAAAAGATGCAAAACGTCCAAAGACACACACAAAACTGACTGGAAAGAGACACAAAATTAGCATAAAGAGACACACAACCACCAGAAAATTAACTGAAGAAACACAAAAAGACCACAAAATTACAGAAAATGACCACAAAATGAACAAGAAAGACTCAAAATGACACAGAAGTACCACAAAATGAGTAAGAAAGTCACAGAATGACCAGAAACGGACACAAAACAACCACAAAATGAACTAAAGAGACACAAAATGACACAAAGGTACCACAAAAGGAATAAGAAAGTCACAAAATGACCAAAAAAGACACAAAACAACCACAAAACAAACTAAATAGTCACTAAACTACCAGAAGACAAACATAAATCTTGCACCAGACTTTATTTCAAATGTTCAGGTTTTTAGACTTGATTCGTTTCATGTTTCCTTCAGGCCTCCAGAAGTTAAGCCGAAGATCTCCGACCTCCTGAATCCAAAGTCTTCCTCTGAAACCGTCCAGCTCAGCAGAAAGACGTCAAGCCGTCCAACAATCCTGCAGATCTGCATGCAGAGGAGAAGAAGCCCTGCAGCAGAGCGTCAGCAGCAGATTCATCAAACAGAGAAGTCAAGCATTAAATAACGACATAAACGGAGACGGGAGGAAGCTGCTGCACTGTTCAGCAATTATTACCTCAACTTTTACTGCCCCAGATCTGACCTGAAACCAGCTAACGTCAGAAAACCCTCCACAGTCTGCAGAGACAGCTGGAGCCACTGCAGCCGATCAGGTTTCATCTTAACGTGTTCAAATCTGTCTTTAGTAACAAACACATGTTCAAATCTGTGTTTAGTAACAAACACGCGTGTTCAAATCTGTCTTTAGTTAAAAAAAAAGTGTTCAAATCTGTCTTTAGTAACAAACACGCGTGTTCGAATAAGACTATAGTAACAAACGCGTGTTCGAATAGGACTATAGTAACAAATAGGACTATAATAACAAACACATGTTCAAATCTGTCTTTAGTAAAAAAAACATGTTCAAATCTGTGTTTAGTAACAAACACGTGTTCAAATCTGTCTTTAGTAAAAAAAAACGTGTTCAAATCTATCTTTAATAACAAACACGTGTTCAAATCTGTCTTTAGTAAAAAAAAAACGTGTTCAAATCTGTCTTTAGTAAAAAAAACATGTTCAAATCTGTGTTTAGTAACAAACACGTGTTCAAATCTGTCTTTAGTAAAAAAAAAAACGTGTTCAAATCTATCTTTAGTAACAAACACGTGTTCAAATCTGTCTTTAGTAAAAAAAAACGTGTTCAAATCTATCTTTAGTAACAAACACATGTTCAAATCTGTGTTTAGTAACAAACACGCGTGTTCAAATCTGTCTTTAGTAACAAACACGTGTTCAAATCTGTCTTTAGTAAAAAAAAAACGTGTTCAAATCTGTCTTTAGTAAAAAAAACATGTTCAAATCTGTCTTTAGTAAAAAAAAAACGTGTTCAAATCTGTCTTTAGTAAAAAAAACATGTTCAAATCTGTCTTTAGTAACAAACACGTGTTCAAATCTGTCTTTAGTAACAAACACGTGTTCAAATCTGTCTTTAGTAACAAACACGTGTTCAAATCTGTCTTTAGTAACAAACACGCGTGTTCGAATAGGACTATAGTAACAAATAGGACTATAATAACAAACACATGTTCAAATCTGTCTTTAGTAAAAAAAACATGTTCAAATCTGTGTTTAGTAACAAACACGTGTTCAAATCTGTCTTTAGTAAAAAAAAAAAACGTGTTCAAATCTATCTTTAGTAACAAACACGTGTTCAAATCTGTCTTTAGTAAAAAAAACATGTTCAAATCTGTCTTTAGTAACAAACACGTGTTCAAATCTGTCTTTAGTAACAAACACGCGTGTTCGAATAGGACTATAGTAACAAACACGCATGTTCAAAGTGAAGGTCTCAGGAGCAAAGTGGTTGTTCAGCTGCTCCATGTTCAGCTTCCAGGAGAGGCAAAGAGAACTGAAAAGACCACAACTGAACTTTTTGATAGAAATCAGTCAAACATTTCACAACAAGGACACAAAATAGTCCCATTAGACGTAAAATGACTGATTAGACTCACAACCAGACTTCCTGGATTCTATCTGCAGACATCAGAAGAATGAGGAGATTATTTCCTAACCTCTGTGATGACTTCACGTCTGGGGAGGATTCTGAGCCTTTTGGAGCCGATTTCACTTTGTTTACTGCTGATTTTACATCTTTTTGTGGTAATTTTGAGTCTTTTAGTGGTGATTTTGAGTCTTTTTGTGCGGATTTTATATCTTTTGTGCTGATTTTACATGGTTTGTTGCTGATTTTACATCTTTTTGTGCTGATTTTACATGTTTTTTTCTGATTTCAAGCAGCAGCCTCCTCGGTTTGTGTCCTCGAGCGCGTTGATCTGCTAAACTCAGATGGTAATTAAGAGAAACGTCTAAATCCTTGCTCTGGTTTCCGTCCTGCTCTTCCACCTCTCTGATATCTGTGTTGCCGTCACACTGGGATAATTCTACCTCTAATGGAGGAATTAGTCGGCCCTGAAATGAGCTGCAGAGGATCAGAGCTTCTGCAGCGACTCGTCTTTAATGTCGCACTGCAGGAGCTTCTCAGAATAAAGGACAGGAGACGCCAAACCAAACATCCTGGTGCTGAGAGAAGCTGCAGATTTCAGATTTTAACCTTAAACCTTTTAGATTCCAGCTAATCTGCACCAGCACCAGCTTTCTGAGCGTCTTTCTGACCAACCGATCGACTCTGGAGCCAAATATTCTGCTCAGGAAACCAGAAACAGTCAGGAAAGAGAGCAGAAATGCATCCTTTATGGTTTTATTTAAGATTACAGAGTGTAACTGCCTTTCTTTATCAAGCTAAACATGTACAAAATGTGGAAAAACAACTATGAGAAGTTAAATATTGATTTTAAAACAACCAAGAACATAAAGTTCACCGTTTAACAGACCTGATGTGGTTTATGGCAGCCTGCTAATTCAGCTACGGAAAAACTGAGTAACTGGTGATTTTATGTCTTTTTGTGGTGATTTCATGTCTTAGAGCGACATTTTCTTGTCCTTTGAGGGGATTTTAGAGCTTTTAGTGGGGATTTCATGTCTTTTTGTGATGATTTTGTTGTGGTTTCTCATTTATATGGTGATTTGATTTCAGAGCTTTTAGTGGTGATTTCATCTCTTTCCCTGGTGATTTTAGAGCTTTTAATGGTGATTTCATGTCTTTTTCTGGTGATTTTATGTCTTATAGCATCGTTTTCTTGTCTTCTGTAGTGATTTTAGGGCTTTCTGTATTGATTTAACAACTTTTAGAGATGATTTCATGTCATTTTGTGGCCATTTTAGAGCTTTTTGTGGTGATGTCATGTCTTTTTATGTTGATAAATCCTTTTGTGATGATTACGGATCTCTTATGGTAATTTTAGACTTTTTTGTGGTGATTTTGTTGTGATTTCACATCTTTATAGTTATTTTAGATCTTTTGTGGTCATTTTATGTCTTTTGTAGTGATTTCAGGTGTTTTGTGGTGCTTTTAGATCTTTTTGTGGTAGTTTTATATATTTTATTGGTGTTTTCGTGTCTTTTGTGGTAATTTCAGGTGTTTTGTGGCGCTTTTAGATCTTTTTGCATTGACTTCCCATCTTTTCGAGGTCTGTTTAAATGAAGTAAATGCTGTTTGTTTGTCCTGTAAACCAGCAGCCAAACTTAATAACTGCAAACCCTCCTAACCCTTTTAAAGGCGACAGTTAAACTTGAACTCTCTCCAGTGTTCTTAGAAAGCATCATATGTGGATGCAGACATCTGCAGCAGGAAGCCGTGACGGTAGCGTGTTATTTCCGTGTGCAGATCTGCGGTCACCAAACAGATTGTGAGCGTTGAGGAGCCGCTGGGATATTTGCTGATTGAGAGCTTTAGACCTACAAAGGAAGTGTAATTGAAAAGGCGAGTTTAGCCCGACAGCCTTTTGTCGTATCTTTTTAATTAAGTTTCTCTTTCTAAGGCTGCGATCGGCGGGAGCGATAGGAGCGGCGGCGGCGACACGCACCACATTGCTGTTCATTAAAACCCTCCAGAATGTGGCGCTAATTAAAATTCATCCAGAGGAGAGAGAAAAAACACACACTTCACAAAGAACCGCCGGCACAGACGTGTTATTAGCATGAACACGGAGAACATGTGTGCTGCTGCAGATAGAAAACTGTCACGTTAAACACACCATACATACATCATTATATGCTTTTATATAAAACAGGAACACAAAGCTGCTGACTGGAACATAAAAATCCACTCTTTTAAGGCCTGAAAACGAGGCTTCAAAGAGCTTCAGCAAAAATAGGTTCTTTCAGGAACCGTTTTCATGATTTCATGTGTTTATCTTCTGATCTCGCTTTGTTTTAGGTGATTTAGTGGTGATTTAACCTCTTATTTAACCTCGTATTGTGTATTCTGTGATGATTTCCTGCCTTTTGTGGTGATTTTCAGTCTAATTTTCGATTTTTTTGTCGAGATTTGAGATATTTTCATGGTGTTTCTGAATCTTTATATGGTTTCATATCTTGATTTTGTATCTTTTCTTGGTGCCTTTAAGGCTTGGTGATGATTTTGCCTTTTTCTGTGATGATTTCTTGTCTTTTTATGGTGATTTTCAGTCTGATTTACAGTTGTTTTGTAGAGATTTTTGATATTTTCAAGGTGATTTTGAGCCTCTGATCATTTTGTTTCTTTTGTGGTACTTTTACATCTTGTGGTGATTTTTTGAGCAGTTTCCATCGGGTTGGACCAGTTCGAAGCTTTGAAAACGTGGGAGTGTTCACAGGAAGTCTGTTTCTCCTGGATCTCAATGGAATAATCCTGGAAAGTTGTTGATGTAGAACTTTTGTCTTTATGAAAGCAACACCAGAGACTGATGAGAGAAAACATCAAGCAGTCGAGGATGTTTTCTGTTCACGTGAAGAAGAATGCTGAAATTAAACCTCAGATCCAAACATGAACAGATATTTGTCAACCCATCGGAGGTTGGACCGACTTCCAATCAGCCTGAATAGACCCCGAAGCGACTGAGCGTCATAGAAACAGTGAATTGTCTGCAGGTGTAGCAGCTGAATGTCGACAGCTCGACGCTCAGTTTGACAACAAGACGCCGGCGGCTAAATAGCAGCAGTGGAGGAGCCTTTGATAGCTGTGAAGAGAGAAGATGGCGTCTGTACAAGAGCAGAAGTTCTTTGTCTTCAGTCGAATGAAAAGAAGCTCTGAAGAGGAAGTCTTTGGTTCTTCATCATCGGCAAAGTCAGGCGGTACAAAGAGGCATCAGAAACAGGAAGCGAGCAGCTGTTTGAGCGCCGTTCGTTTCCCGTATGTCTTCACGTCTAAAGTGTTGTTGAGCTTCGTTCAGCTTCTCTGAAAACAGCCTTTTGTGTCTTTGTTGGTGACGTTGGATAAGAGTTAATGCTGGAGGCAGAAAATAAGAACTAGAGTGGTTTTTCCTTTTTCTTTCTAATGTCAAACACCAAATGCAGCCAAACGCTATTATGGGATGTGGATCACTGCAGAGAGGAGTGTTGATGAAAGTCTTTTGTTGAATGCTTCCGGAAGCTGCAATTTCTCTTAATGATCTGCACAATTATTCAAAATGACTCAGAATCTGTCAAAAATAACTCCAATTTTGAGCAAAATGAGTCAAAATTTGTTCAAAATTACTCGTTTTGTCCAAAATTACAATTTTTTTTTAATCCAAAATGACTCAAAATCTGTCCAAAAGGACAGAAAACCTTTCCAAAATTTTAACAAAATGACTTGGAATCTGTCAAAATAAGTCAAAATTTGTCCAAAATCATCCTAAATCTGTTCAAAATGACTTGAAACTTGTTTAAAATATATTTTTTAAAAACTGTCCAGAAACTGTTAAAATCTTGTCCAAAACTACTCAAATTTTGTCCAAAATAACTCAAAATGTGTGCAAAACAACTTTAAACTTTTCCAAAATGACTCAAACTTTGTCCAAAATTACTACAGTTTTGTTCAAAATCTGTCCGAAATGACTCAAAATTTTTCCATAATTACTAAATCTGTACATAAAATACAAAAAGTGTGTCTAAAATGACTCAGAATCTGTCAAAAATGACTCGAAATTTGTCCCAAATGACTCAAAACTGGTCCAAAAGGACACAAAGCTTTTCCAAAAATGACTGAAAATTAGTTCCACATTATTTAAAACTCGTCCCAAATGACTGAAATGAGGGTTTTCCTCCAGTAGACGTTGGTTCAGCTTCTCTGAAAACAGCATTTAGTGTCTTTGTTGGTGAGGCTCAGAGTTAATGCTGGAGGAAGAAAATAAACACCAGAGTAGTTTTCTTTTTATTTTCTTTAAACACCAAATGCAGTCAAACACTATTTGAAGCCTTTTGTTCTGAAAGATTCTGCTCCTTCCTGTCACTGTGGGTTTAAAGTTTAAATTAAAACTTTTCTGCTAATGATCTCAACACTTTAGCCTCCTGACTGCTGTGATCTTGGTTTCAGCTTCATTCTGAGCAGGAGGACAGTCGGAGGCTGTTAGCAGCTCTGAAGACTTCAAAACTACATCTGAGAACAAAGAACGGCTCCACAGTTCTTCCTGGACTGATCCAGAGTCTGAAATTAAACCGCAACGCAAGAAATTACTGTGAAAATACAGCCAAAATACAGTTAAAAACTGTCCAATCTGAGGCTTTTTTAGATTTTTGAGCCAAAACTAAGTGACATTGTCATGACTGATGAGTGAAAAAGTTTGTAGAGACTATAAAAATGGAAATATCTATATTTAAAGGGACTAAAGTGTGTCCAGAATGTCTTAGAATCTGTTCAAAATGATTTTAAATGTGTCCAAAATAACTCAACAGTTGACCATAAAGACTTGACACTTGTCCAAAAAGACTCAAAATTTGTCCAAAATAAAAAAAAGTCCACATTGATGCTAAATTTGTCTGAAACGTCAAGTAATTGTCTGTAATGACTTAAAATTTGTCCAAAAAAGACAACAAAAACAATGTCTAAGATGCAGAATTTGCCTGAAATGATGCAAAATTTGTTCACAAAAGACTCTCTCTCTTATTTGTGGAAAAAATTGAAATGTGTCCAAAATAATAAAAAAAAAATAATTCTAACATCTCAAAATTTGTCCAAAATAACAAAAATTATCCGGAATGGTGCTAAATTTGGTCAAAATGACTCAAAACATGTCAAAAATAATAAAAAATAATTGTCTGCAATGACTTAAAATCTTCCAAAACTGATGCAGAATCAGAAATTGAACTAAAACATGATAAATTATTGTGAAAATGCAGCCAGATTTTAACAATTTCCTGTTTTTACAAATCACAGTAAAAAATTGTATGACATATATTCAAACTGACAAAAAATGTACAAAATTATATACATTTGTTCAAAATTATTTGAAATGTGTCTAAAATAACACAAAAATTGTTCGAAAATGATACAAAACTTCTCAAAAACAACCAAAATTTGTCCAAAAACAACAAAAATGTATCCAAAATAACAAAAAACATGCTAACAATGATGGTAAATTTGTCCAAAATGAATCAAAACGTAAAAAAATAACCAAAAAATTGTCAGTAATGACTTGAAATTTGTCCAGAAAAGACAACAAAAAGAATGTCTAGAATGATGCTAAATGTGTTTGAAATGATGCAAAATTTGCTCAAAATGACTTGAAAGACTTCAAAAAACTAAAAAAAATTGTCCAAAAACACTCAAAATTTGTCCAAAAAAATAGAATGTCTAGAATGATGATAAATTTGTCTGAAATGATGCAAAATTTGCTCCAAATGACTCGAAACTTAAAAAATAACAAAAAATTTGTCCAAAAAGGAGTCAAAATGTGTTGAAAATACAGAAAAAAAGTCTGTAATGACTTAAAATCTCCCAAAACTGATCAAGTCTGAAATTAAATCACAATGGGATAAATTACTGTGAAAATGCAGCCAGATTTTTACAAAATACAGTTAAAAACTGTACAATCTGAGGCTTTTTTGCTGCCAAAATCAAGAAAGAGTGAAGAACGTTTGTCAGATAAACATGTTGGTTCTGGATCCAGCAGCACCGGTTCCTCCAACGTTTCTCCAGCGTTCCTCCAGCGTTCCTCAGAAATCTGATCCAGGGACGTCTGGAGGCTGACAGGAGTTTCCAACCGTCTGGATGAAGCTTAAAGCCGCTTAAATGAAATGAAACAACAATAATAAGAACAGAAGAACATACGAAGGCTCAGCCGGGAGCTCCGGGTCCACGGAGGTCTTCTTACCCAGCATGCAACAGTGCTATGTGGAGGTCACTGCTGGTTGTCTAATCAGACAAACACGTGTTACTCAGGAGAATATTGCTTAGTTTCTTTATTATTACAGTTTATAGTACTGATTAAAATCTAACGTCAGCTCTTCAGGATGTAGACAAAAATAAAGTAAAAACTACAGAACATTATGGTTTTGGATTAAAAAGCAATAAAACATAAAACAGATTCATAATTCGTAACACCAGTACTTAGTAAATTCATATTCAGTCTCCAAGTTTTCTGTCATGAACTGACATGAAGCAAATATGGCACGTAGTGGCTGATTGCACATTTAAATACCTGACTACATCACTGCAGACCAAAAAAAATGTTTTAAACAACCTGAAAGAGACAATGTCCAAATCTGACAAAAAATGTGGCCCAAATGACTCCAGCATAACCTAAAATAGTCCAAAGTCTCAAAATTTACCCTAAATTACCTGAAATTTGTCAAAAATGACTCAGAATCCGCCCAAATTGACAAAATAAATGGTCAAATTACTTGGTACTACATTTACTTGGTATTTAACTTTAAAAACACTGCAGAAAGTTGCAAAAAAAAAGTTTAGAAATGACCAAATTCTGTACAAAATGACAAATGACTTGGTACTTGTCCAAAGGGATTCAAAATGTGCACTAAAAAAACTTTTAAAAAAATCATTCATGCTTTCCCAAAACTCCCAAAATACTGCAGATAATTGCAAAAAAAAAAAAAATCCAAATGACTTGGTACTTGTCCAAAAGGGATTTAAAATGTGCACTAAAATCCTAAAAAAAACCACAGATTCATGTTGCCTTAAAACACTAAAAGCATTGCAGAAAATTGATTTTTTTTTCAATTGTCCATGAGGACTTGAAATTTCTATAAGACAACAAAAATGAATGTCCAGAATGATGCAAAAAATTTGCTCTAAATGACTCGAAACATCATAAAATAACCTTTTTTTTTTTTTTTTTAAAGACTAATGAGGAATGATGCTAATTTTGCTAAATGGGTCCTTAAAAAACCTATTTTTGATAAGTTTTTGGAGCAACTTCTGGTGACCAAAGGACTTTTGTTGTTGTTTCTTTGAAGGAGAGTTGTTTGGGGGTTTTTTTGTTTAAAAAAAAACAAACATGTCCTTTAAGTTTGTTTTTGAAACTAAAACTTTGTGGGGGTTTTTTGCTACATCACTGCAAAGGAGCCTTTTTAGCTCCAGTTAGCACCTGTAGCTTTCAGTCAAACTTACCTGCAGGTGTTTTTCTGTTGTTTCTTAAATCTCTGCATTTGTAATATAAGAACTAAACTCTGTCTGGTTTCCACAAACATGAATTTGCTTCAGAGATATAAAGCTGCAGTAAAGACGGCTGGTTTCATGGAACTGAGCAGCTTATATTTGGATTAACGGAACAAAAAGCCTCTAGCTTCACCTGTGTGGCGGCTCTAATGAATTAAACACAAACAGCCTGCAAAAAATGGCCGCCCATCCATCCCCATTCAGCACCGTTTAATCAGCCGCCGCTCGGCCTTTTGTTCTGTGATTACATATTTGTGTTTGGATGCAGGAAAAGGCTGATAAATAAATGGGACGAAACAATCTTTTGTGCCGCGCTGCCCGGCGGGCTTTTATTCTGGAGGTTTTTATTTCAGGTTCGTTTCATTCAGGTTTAATTGCAGACGATGATGGCGAGCGGACAGAGGTGAACGGAAAAATTACAGAGCTGCTTCAATATAGAGGAGGAGATTTGAATGGAGAGCTTCACTTAATAGGAGTTTCCGTCCACGTTAACCCTCAGCAGCTATCCAAAATATGTAAACAATCTATTAAATCAGCAGATTATTTTCTCATTAGCCCTATAAAACACCAGAAAAATTACTCGAAACTCATCAAAATGACTCAAAGTCTGCCCACAATGACAGAAAAAAAAGTTCAAATGACTTGGTACTTATCCAAAGGAACTCAAAATCACCCCAAAACCTAAAAACACGGCAGAAAATTGCAGAACAAATTGTCCAGAATTACTCAATTCTGTCCAAAATGACAGAAAACTTGCCCCAAATGACTCGAAATTTGTTCAAAATAACCTAAAATAGTTCAAAGTTACCCAAAACATCTTCTGAATGACTTAAAATTTGTCCTAAATGACCTAAAACTTGTAAAAGTGATTAAAAATTTGTCTGCCTTCTATTAATCAGCAGATTATTTTCTCATTAGGCCTGTAAAACATCAGAAAAATGACTCAAAATCTGCCTGAAATGACAAAAAAAATGTTCAGATGACTTGGTACTTGTCCAAAGGGATTTAAAATGTGCGCTAAAAACTTAAATATCACTCATGTCACCCTAAAGCTCTACAAACATTGCAGAACATTGCAAAAAAGAAAACATGGCCCAAATGACTCAGAATTTGTGTTTTTGTTTAGGTCAATTTTCTGTCATTATAGACTTTTTTTTACAACTTTCTGAAGTGTTTTTAACGTTTTACTGCGACATTAATGATTTTTAAGTGTTTTAGTGCACAGTTTAAATCCCTCTGGACACGTATCAAGTCATTTAGACATTTTCTGTCATTTTCTTGTTAAATTATCTGCAATGTTTTTAGAGTTTTAGGACAACATGAATAATTTTTAAAAAATTTTTTAGTGCACATTTTGTGTCCCTTTGGACAAGTACCAAGTCATTTGGACATTTTCTGTCATTTTTTCAAAAAATTCTCGCCAATATTTTTGTAGTTTTGGGATGACTTGAATGATTTTTAAGTTTTTATTTCATATTTTGAGTCCCTTTGGACAGAATGTGGTCATTTTGGACATTTTGTTTGGCAATTTTCTCCAGTGTTTTTAGAGTTTTAGGGCGACATGAATAGTTTTTTAAAGCTTTTTAGTGCACATTTTAAATCCTTTTGGACCTACAGAACATTAAGGTACAGACTGGAGGCAGTAATGCAGTTTTTTCTGAGCACACTGCAGATCTATTCAGGTTGTTGACATATAAATTGATTGTGATGTACTTCAAGTGTGTATTATCTGGAAATATGGCATCAGATTGGGACTCTGCATGGTGGCTCATCTCTGTACAGCTTCATTCTGGTTTAATCTCGACACACACGAACGGCGTCCGAAGGCCGAGGAGATAAAAAATTCACTTTTGCAAATGAAAACGGGACGGATGAGGAGCGCAGAGGGCAGTGAAACCACAGCAGAGTGTGAGGGATGTGGACGC
This sequence comes from Amphiprion ocellaris, assembly GCF_022539595.1. Lineage (NCBI taxonomy): Eukaryota > Metazoa > Chordata > Actinopteri > Pomacentridae > Amphiprion > Amphiprion ocellaris. Next base: position 105,042 of record NC_072778.1, on the reverse strand, counting down.
TCGGCCTGCAGACCTCCAGCGGAGTTCGTTCACCGAGCAGCACATTCATCCCCAGCTTCACCCTCTCACACTGTCAGCCGATATTGGACTAATGGTGGAATAATCCAGGAGTTCATTTATGAAGCGGTGGGCGAATAAAACAGTATGAATCCCTCGACTCTGCAGGAACACATTAGGCAGCGTACAGTAATTCTCTGTTCAACTTGAGTGCAGCCAGTTCCTCCATTAAAGAGCGGCGTGCTGTTTGCTCTGTAATTACTACAGCAGCTAGAAACGCTCGCCGCTAATGTTCGCCGTGTTAAAGTGCCTTTAAAAAGAAAACACAGAGCGAGCAGGGTGCTGCTGTATTCTGAATTGACCATCGCATCAATAATGCAGCAGCAGCAGCAGCACAACCGGACTAATAAACCTCCAGCCAAGAGTTCGCCTCCTGTTTGTGCAATTATTAAAGTTCTGTTTTTGATAAAGGAAGCGTCATTTTAATTCATTTACTCGTTAAAACTGCACCTTCATTCATAACGCTTTCCTCAATAGAGCGAGTCGCACAACTTATCAGGGAAATTACACGTGATTGTGGGAAAGTTTACACTAAAAGTGTTTCTCTGAATGCCCAGCAGTGCTGTTTGTTTATTATTAGGTATTAAAAAGAAAAAGCCCCGAGTTTTAATAACTTTAACAGCTCCCAGCTTCAGAGTGAAGACTTGGTCCTTAATAACGAAGCCGGCGGCGGTAAATCCTCCGAGAGAAGAAAAGGTTTACCGGTAAGGAGGCCACGGATTCCAATTCTGAGGAATAAAACAGGCGAACAAATCAGGGCCAAGCCGAGGCCGAGGAGATTTAAAAAAATTCACTTCTGCAAATGAAAACGCAACGGATGAGGAGCGCAGAGGGCAGTAAAACCACTGCAGAGCGAGAATGTGGACGTTCAGACCTCCAGCGGTGTGTGTTTCAATTCATTATGAACAATTTTCATCTTTTTTGGACAGAAATTAGTCATTTTGGACAAGTTTTTGGGCAATTTCCTGCAGTGTTTTCAAAGTTTTAATGCGATGTGAATGAGCTTTTAAGTGTTTTAGTGCACATTTTAAATCCCTCTGGACAAGTATTAAGTCATTTAGACTTTTCCTGTCATTTTCTTTTTCAATTATCTACAATGTTTTTGGAGTTTTGAGACGTATAATTTTTTAAAAAGTTTTTAGTGCACATTTGAAATCCCTTTACATGCGTAACAAATCATTTGGACATTTTTAAATTTTTTTGCAATTTTTTGCAATGTTTTTAGAATTTTCGGACAATATGAATCATTTTTCAAAGATTTTTTTAGTGCACATTTTAAATCCATTTGGACAAAAACCAAGTCATTTGGACATTTTCTTATTTTTTCAATTATCTGCAATATTTTTAGAGATATAGGGTGACATGAATCATTTTTCAAAGATTTTTAATCCACATATTGAATTCCTTTGGACCTAAAGAACATTAAGCAACAGGTCGGCCTGCAGACCTCCAGCGGTGTGTGTTTTGGGTCATTATGAACTATTTTTATGGTTTTTAGGACAATTTTCTGTCATTTTGGACAGAATTTAGTCATTTTAAAATTTTTTTTTGCAAATATCTACAGTGTTTTTAGAGTTTTGGGGCGACATGAACGATGTTTACGTTTTTTAGTGTATATGTTCAGTCCGTTTGGACAAGTGCCAAGTCATGTTGACAGTTTCTGTCATTTACAAAAATAAACTTTAGTATTTTTAGAGTTTTAGAGCGATATGACAGGTTTTTAAGTTTTTTACCACACATTTTAAATCCCTCTGGACACGTACCAAGTCATTTGGACATTTTCTATCATTTTCTTTTTTCAATTATCTGCAATATTTTTAGAGATATAGGGCGACATGAATAATTTTTCAAAGATTTTTAATCCACATTTTGAATCCCTTTGGACCTACAGAACATTAAGCAACAGGTCGGCCTGCAGACCTCCAGCGGTGTGTGTTTTGGGTCATTCTGAATTATTTTTATGGTTTTTAGGACAATTTTCTGTCATTTTGAATAGAATTTAGTCGTTTTGGGCATTTTTTTCCCACAATTTTCTGCAGTGTTTTTGGAGTTTTGTGGAGATGTGAATGATTTTTAAGTTTTTAGTGCACATTTTAAATCCCTTTAGACAAGTATCAAGTCATTTGGACATTTTTTGTCTTATTTTTCAATTTTCCGCAATGTTTTTTGAGTTTTAGAACAACAGGAATCATTTTTTCAAAGATTTTTAGGGCACATTTTGAATTCCTTTGACCCTACAGGACATTAGAAAACAGCTCAACCTGCAGACCTCCAGTGGTCTGTGTTTTGGTCAGTATGAATGTTCTGTCATTTTGGACAGAATTTAATTTGGACTTTTTAAAAAAATTTCTGCAGTGTTTTTAGAGTTTTAGAGCAACGTGAATGATTGAACAAGTCGCACAACTTATCAGGAAAATTACATATGATTGTGGAAAAGTTTACACTAAAAGTATGTTTCTCTGAATGCCCAGCAGTGCTGTTCAACTGTTTATTATTAGATATTAAAAAGGAAAACGGTTTTAATAACTTTAACAGCTCCCAGCTTCAGAGAGAAGACTCGGTCCTTAATAATGAAGCCGGCGGTGGTAAATCCTCCCAGAGAAGAAAGGTTTACCGGTAAGGAGGCCACGGATTCCAGTTCTGAGGAATAAAACAAGTGAACAAATCAGGGCCAAGCTGACATTAGCCTCCCGCTAGCAGGATGCCCACTCCTCATGAAGACCAATTACTGAACATCCACACCGGCGACGGAGGGTTTCCGCGACTCGCAGCCGGCGTTTTCATGTGAGGTTAAAAGAGGTGAGAGGAAGCGGCCGGGTTTTTACCTTTACAGACATGTCTGCCAGAGCTGACATGTTTTTCTTCTCTTCTCCGCGGCCGGCTGCTGCATAATGAGGCTATCTGGCCTTAAGAGAGAGCATTAGCAGTCCGCTGGCTCGCTCGCTCTCCCTGCTATCTGTGACACTTCGCCGCTGAGAGCCGTTTTCCCTTTGAAGAAGATATCAGAATCATTTCATATTTCCTGCTCATCATCTCTGAGAGGAAGCTGCAGGGTCACCGAGCTGCTCCTCGCTTCGTTTTTCTGCTGAGACTAAATTACTGCCGATTGGAGTATCGATTAATTAAAGTCACTCCTCAATCATCTGCGCCATTTTTCTCGTTCTCGGGGTCGACGTTCTCAAGAATAATTAAGATTTTTAAGAATCAGAGTGTGGAATAATGAGCTCGTTTGTGAGAACTCGCTTGCTGGTTGCTCGGTAATTTACCGCCTTGTTTAGCTGTTCAGAGAGATTTTTCAGGTGTTGTGGGTGATTGTAGCTTCGCTGTTGGTGCTGTTAGATGTCATAAATGTGTTCTCAGCCCTCCAGGATTGATGCTTTATTTTTGGCAGGAACAGATTACCAGATTGCGTTCCTAGATTGAAATCCAAATATTGCTTTGACATTGCTCCAAAGTTAGCTAGCAACAGGCACCATGACAAAGACTTCTGCGGCAGTGAATGACCTCAAACCAGAACATAGGCATTTGAAATGAGCCACAGTCTACTAAGCTAATGTAACCAAGATAATGTAATTAAAATTTGCATTCATGGTTTAAAAGTTAGTCAAATATAGCTGTGATGTTGCTGGAAAGGATAGCTAGCAAAAGGCACCATGACAAAGATTTTTGTAGCATTTAATGACCTCCAGTTAGAACTTAATATCCAAAACTAGCTGTAATCTACAAAGCTAATGTAACCAAAAAAGGAGCTTAAAATTAGCATTTATAGTTTAAAAGTTAGCCCAGTACCGCTTTGACATTGCTGAAAAAATTATCTAGGACAGGGCACAATGACAAAGACTTCTGTGGTAGTTAATGGCCTCTAACCTTATGTTACATATTCAAAATGAGCTGAAGTTTACCAAGCTAATGTAACCAAAAAAATCTGGTTTCAGTTTGCATTCCTAGTTCAGAAGTTAGCCCAGTATTGCTTTTACATTGCTGGAAAAGTTAGCTTGGAAAGGGCACCATGACAAAGACTTCTCCTGCAGTTAATGAATATTTAAGATGAGATGGAGTTTACTAAGCTAATGCAAAAAAAAAAATAAATAAATTAAAAAATTGCTTAAAATATGCATTCCTAGGTTGAAACCCCAGTGTTACTATGACATTTCTGGAGAAGTTTGCTAGCAATGGGCACCATGACAAAGACTTCTGCGGCAGTCAATGACCTCAAAGTTAGACCTTGCATTATCAAGACAAGTTGAAATCTACTAAGCTAATGTAAGCAAGATAATGAGCTTAAAATTTGCATTTGTAGTTCAAAAGTTAGTCCAGTATTGCTTTGACATTGCTGGAATAGTTCATGTAAATGTTGCCCGTTTACTTTTTTGTCGTCAAACCTTAAAAACACAATAAACTGGCACATTTTTGATAACTGACCATCACCCAGAACACAAACCAGTCATACGATAAATTATCTCCACCAGCAGTGTCTTGATCATTGCGGCGTTACACAATATGATCTCATCAGGGTGCAACACTGTTTTATTTCCCTGCAACAAAGCACTTTTGTTCCATTTGCCACCCAGTTTGGAACATGCTAGCTATTGTCTGTATAATACATCCTGGATGCTTTGGGGTTTTGGCCACATCCTCCTCACGCTGTGTGTCGCAGTCAGATGTCCTGGCAGCAGCCGGCCGGCTATTTTTTGTCTTTTTGAAAGGCCTGATTAAAAAAAGAGGGGAGGTGGGGGTCCTTTAATCTATAATGGAACAGACGTTATCATTATTGTTAAATAATGCACAGCAGCCACCAGCATCAAGTATTAATAACTTATTGAACAGAGCAGTTTCCGGTGACCTGCCTCTGGGCCCAAACCATGACTTTGAACAGGATTGCTGTGTGTGTCTGTGTGTGTTTTTGTGTGTGTGTCTTTATTGACTAAAGGCCACTGTAATATCGAGAGCTGAAAAAAGGCCCAGAAGGGATTTAAAACCCAGAAATTGTGTCTTTGTCACCTTTCGCTGCTGCTGTTTGGTGAATCGTTCTCATAATCTTTGTTTTAAGTCACATTTGTTTGCTCTATTTTACGAAGAATGAAAAAAGAGGAATCTATGAAGCTAATATGCCCAGAAAATCTGGTTTAAATTTGCACCCCTAGTTTAAAAGTTAGCCCAGTATTACTTTGACATTGCTGGAGAAGTTAACTAGCAGCAGGCACCATGACAAAGACTTCTGTGGTAGTTAATGACCTCCAGTCAGACCTTACAAATTTGAAACAAGCCACAGTCAACTAAGCTAACGTAACCAAGACACGGAGCATAAAATTTACATCCCTAGTTTTAAAGTTAGCCAAATATTGCTTTGACATTTCTGCAGAAAGGTAGCTAGCAATGGGCCCATGACTAAGACTTCTGAAGCAGTTAATGACCTCCAAACAGTCATTACATGTTTAAAGTAAGCCGGAAGCTACTAAGCTAATGTACTCAAGTAAATCTGGCCTCTCGCTGCTGCTATTTTGTGAATCGTTCTCGTAATATTTGTTTTAATTTACATTTGTTTTCTTGATTTTATCGGAAAAATAAGGAAAAATCAACTTTTCCAGTGTGTTCTTGAGAGTTTGGGTGGTATTTCAGGACTTTCTTTTTCCCCTGACCTTGCCTCTGATCTGATGAATATTTTACAGACTCTGTTCGACTCGCTCTCTCTTCTGAGTATTAAAATTTATTCTACTGATGCTGCAACTGTTGAAAAGTCTGCAGGGAATTAACTCTGCAGAGACCCGGTCCAGCATTAGTGAAAATAATCAGTGTGCTTGCATGACGTCGGAGAATTTCTGCAAAAATAACAGAATAGAAGTGGAAATATTTTGCTTTTCTTTTGCATGAAACAGCTCAATAATAATAATTACTGAAATAATAATAGTTTCAGTTCCAGCATTGTGTGTAATATTTAATTTCTCTAGTCCGATATTTGAATTTCATCTCTAACATTTCAGTTTCATTTTCATTAAGAATCTTATTCCAATCTCAATTTAAAATGATAATATTTCACAAAAATCACTTTATTTTACATGCCTCATTTAGATTTTTTAAAAAAGCCAAAGAATAAAGTTTGCTTTAACTAGAAACCAAAGAAACAAACTTTACATCTCAATGATTTTATTTAGTTTGTTTTCAGTGCAAATATCTTCTTTTAAAAAAGAAAATATTTTACATATTTAAAGATATTTTTTTAAAAAATCTAATGTTTTTTAAGAGAAACATGCAGAATAAACAATTTTCTTTATCCAGATTCTGCAGAAAACAAATTATATCTTCTTGTTTTTCTCATGTAGTTTTGTTTTCAGTGCAATTTTTTTTAAAAAAGGAAATATTTTACATATTTAATGGTAATATTTTTAAAATTGCTTCATTTTTGTTTTTTTAAAGAGAGACGTGGAATCAACTGTTTTATTTAACCAGATTTTGTAGAAAACATACTATAGCTGATCGTTTTTCTTATATACTTTTCTGAGCAAAATCTGGCAAAAAAAAGAAATTATTTCACATATTTAATCATAATATCTTTGTAAAAATCACTTTATTTTTGGCATTTTTAAGCGAGACATGCAGAATAAACAGTTTACTTTATTCAGATTCTGAAAAAAAAACTGACTGTTTTTCTGATGTAGTTTGGTTTTCAGAACAAATATCTTCAAAAACCAGATAATATTTTACATATTTAATGATAATATTTTTAAAATTGCTTCATTTTTGGCATTTTTAATAGGAAACATGCTGAATAAACAGTTTTCTTTAACAAGATTCTGCAGAAAACAAACTATATCTGACTGTTTTTCCTGATGTAGTTTTGCTTTCAGAGCAAATACCTGAATTTTTTTTTTTACATTTTTAATGATAATATTTCGAAACAAAAATCTCATTTTATTGAGAGAGACATGCAGAATAAAGTGTTTTCTTGAACCAGAAGCAACTAAATCTGACTGTTTTCTTCTGTAGTTTTGTTTTCTGAGCTTAAGCAGCTCCTTCGGGTTAATAAAGTTCTTTCTGATCCGATCTAATTTTGACGTAAATCTAAGTTTTGCATCTGACTTCACCTAAGTTTGTTGTTTTCTGACCCTGATGACAGAAAATACTCATGTTTTCACAGAAGAAGCTTTTCTACACTAGAAGTTTAAAACCAGTCAGATCGATTCTTTTCATTTTGTGTTTGCTTCTCTGTTGAAAGCAGAAAATAAACCTGATGGAAGCTGTCTGCTGGATGCTGCCTCCTCCTCACCTTCCTCCTCCTCCTCCTCCTCGGCTGATTATTGAAACTGTCCTCTGGGTGAGAACGTAAAGCAATAACACACAAAAAGCTAATTGGGTTAAGCAACAAGCGCATCGGCCCTCCGTACACGAGAAAGGGCAGAATCTAATAGTCAGGTGGCGAAATGTGAGCAGAATTAGAGCATTAGTTTCCATCAGTGTCGCCCAGCAGCTAGGTGGGGCTGCAGCACGGCAAATCTAATTGGGAAAAAAAGACATTAACTCCAGGATTGTTTGCAGCTTTATCTTCTTTTTTCCTCCTCCTCGGATACGAAACTTCATTCGAGACGAGATGATGATGATGATGATGTGACAGAAATCAAAGGTTTAAGCAGCGAGCAGCAAAAACAACAGAAAGAAAAACGTCTTGTTTCCAATCAACTCCCAGATATCAACGCTGCTGTTGGATCTCTAGAAAAAAAAGAGACATTCAGCAGAAGATTGTGGGGAGGAAAAAAAAAGGATGACACCAATCTCTCCTGCCCACCATAATTGGCAGTAATACCGAGGTTGGCAACCAGGCCCCAGTTGCTAGGCAACCGTCTCCAAAGCTTTCAATTTACAAACCGTCCGGCGAATAGATTCTTACATTACGGGATGTTTAGGTGAAAGGCGGCCAAAACGGCTGTTAACTCCCATTTCATTTCTCATTTAGACGCTTTTATTTATCTCCGAGCGGAAAAAGATGGAGGCCGACAGGAGGAAGACGTTTCTGATTTAACGTGACGATGTTTTCCTCCTGAGCTGCAAATAAACACACAGACCAACAGATGTTGGGCTTCAGGAAGGGGTGTAGAGCTGGAGGAGTCTGGAAAACACTGCAGAGATGTGACTTTTCAGGAGTTTAATCTGTTTTTACAAAAGCATCGCAGACAAAAAAACACGTTATGACGACTTTTAATGAAATTTAAACCCACAAACTACAGAAACTATAAAACATTTTCACCCCTTTGAAAGTTTTTCCCTTTTATTGCTTTTCAAAATAAAATGATATTTTTTTAATGACAAAAATTTACAAAAAAAGACTCTTCCATGTCAAAATGAAAACAGATTTCTAGAAATTAATGTCAGTTAATCAAAAATATAAAATTTAAAATAAGTGACTGAATAAATATTCACTTTTATTGGTGCAAGAACAACAACAGTTAGTGAACGAAAGAAAATCTAGTGAGGGAGGCCACCAAGACAATGATGACTCCTCTGATAGTTACAAGAAAGAGACTAGTGAGGGAGGCCACCAAGACAACGATGACTCCTCTGATAGTTACAAGAAAGAGACTAGTGAGGGAGGCCACCAAGACAACGATGACTCCTCTGAAGGAGTTACATGAAAGAGACTAACTGTAATCTTTAGTTTTTAGGTGTCTTCTATGTGTCTCTTAGGTGGTTTCATGTCAGCATATCAAACAGCTGCTCTTCTTCAGTTCAGATTTAGATTGAAGGTCCTCAGTTGGTCTCAGCGCCCCCTGGTGGTCCTTCCTGGTGGTCCTTCCTGGTGGTCCTCATATCTCTGGTTTCTGCATCTTCTCTGCACAGCGACATGTCATTGTGTTTGGACGCCGAGTTCTTCAAAGCTGTCGGTTGATGGACGGCTGTTCTTCCTGTTGAACTCTGGGTAATTTTCTCATCTCCAGCTGCAGCTGTTCCATAATGACACGTGAACTTCGATCTTCTGGTCGTCTCGAGTCGTGACCTGACAGCAGGCCGAGTCTCTCCTCCTCAGTTGTTCTGTCTGGAGGTGTTCAGTCTGAGCCACTGATTAAAATGCTTCCTGCTGCAGATTACAGAGCGTTTGACTCAGAGCCCCGGCTGCCTGCTCAGGTGTTTCTGAGGTGAGAGGCTGTCGCCGTGGTTTCCTCCTCAGGTGTTTCTGAGGTGAGAGGCTGTCGCTGTGGTTTCCAGCTCGCTGTTTAACCTCCTCCGGTTGTCGAAGTGTTGCCTCGCTGCCGGCGGTGCGAGACAGCTCTGAACCGGAGAGTTTCTCTCAAAGTGAAATCAAAAAGCTTCACGTCGTCTCCCAGAGCTGCAGAGCAAAACCTGAATGCAGGTTGTGGACCGGACCGACTGTTTCTGTTCTGTTGGCGAAAAACAGCTGAACTGTGTGTTTAGAAGTGTCATTCTGCTGCATGTCTGAAGAACCAAACTGTCGACTGTAAACCAACATAAACTGATGGGTTCCTTTAAAGTGTTTTTTTTCTCATACATTCATGAAAATGTTTTCCATCCATCAGCAAATTTATAGTGAAACTAAAATGTTGTTTGAGTTCAACAGCACCTTAAAAAAGAACAAAACAGTTTGAATTCATACAACTTTAATAAAATGATGTTTAACCAACAAACTGCACTGAATCAGGTTAATTAGATTTTAATCAAACATATAATTGTCAGTCTGAACTTCTGAAATGTTGTGATTCTGAACTCAAGTTTTGTGATTAATTATATTTCTTATTATGAATGTGCCTTTACAAGTTAAATCTAAAGAAAGTGAAGACAATAAGAACAAAACACCAATTTGAGCTCCTTGATTTGGATGATTTCTGCTGGCACTGACCTATGAAATGGTTAGAGTTAGGCTACATTTAGTAGGGTTAGTAGAGTTAGGATTAGTAGGGTTAGTAGGGTTGGGGTTAGTAGAGTTAAGGTTAGTAGAGTTAGAGGATTAGTAGGGTTAGAGGGTTAGAGGGTTAGTAGGGTTAG